>NC_053389.1:660393874-660499170 GCF_905171765.1 Bufo bufo
TGGTGATCCCTCGTCCCTCTCTATGTTCCTATCTCTGGTCGTATGCTGGCAGCATTCCGTTAGTGTTCCGACTGTGTGCTGGTTAGGAGTGTCTGTTGGCAGCGACTGGAGTGGGAACGTGAGTAGAGAGTGGACGCAGTGTCAGTGTGGTCTCCCCGGGCTGTTTCTTTGCTGGTCTCTGGTTCTTGTTTGTTGCTCCAGAGCCTGGCAGTCGGATCCATGGTTCCTGTGTGTTGCTCCAGGGTCCGGCAGCAGTCCTGGGGAGACCCGCATGTACTGGTGCTGATTCCCCCATGTTTTCCCTTCTCCCATCCTTTTTGAGTTCCTCATTAGTTTCCCCTTTTTTTTTGGTGGGGGTGCTTTGAGGGGCGGGAGTGTCCCGACCATGGTCATGGTCGTGACTGCCCCGCAGGCAGTTGCCTGCGGTTTGGTCTGTTGTCAACCACATGGTGAGGACTGCTGGTATTTTACCTCACATGTGGTTGCCGCTGGCAACATGATTGTATTCACAGTATAGCAGCCTGAGCTGTTGCTAGGCAGCTTGCTGTGTAGGGCATGCGGTAGCACCTGGCAACCTCCCCTTGTATGTGTGCACTTTCCTTGTTTGTTGTATGTGTGTACTGTGAGACTTTCCTTCACTTGCGGTTGTCCGTGGCAACGTGTGGTTTAGTGTACATGTGGTGGCAGTGTCTCGGCCTTCTGGCTGTTCCCCAGGACATGGTTGCCACGCATGTCGTTGCCGGCGGTAACAGCTGCAGTGTGATACTTGTGTGTGTATTCCCCTTTAAGTGGTTTCACTTCCCTGGTTGGTGTTGGAAGGGTTAGTTGCCTATCCAGTGTGTGTCTGTGGGGGTTAGGCCACTTTGGGCTATTTAGCCTCTCTGGAGACCTGTAGCTGAGGGGTACTCCAGCCTTGTAGTAAGCTGAAGGCATCCTCCGGGTCTCTAATACCATCTGCCAGTGAGAGCCACCCTTGTGGTCATAAACCTATGTATGATGTTATTTTAGGTTTATGTGGTGTCTGTTATTACTGCAGCTTTGGATCTGGGTTTCTGTGTGTTTATGTGTGTGTGTTGTGTCCTTTTATGTTTGGGTGTGGACATCAGCTTGTTAGCACGGGATCCAGTCAGTGTTTCTCTGGCAGGTAGGTGTGGAAGTGCTTTTCAATCTCCTGCTATATCTATAGGCTGTTTATGTCTCTCGTCCTATGCAGCTTGGCCAGTTTAGACTCCTGTTCGTCCGTATCCAGGAGGAACAGGTTGTCTTATCCAGCTCCTAGCTCAGGGATCTGTCCAGGGCTAGTAGGGAAGCGAGGTTCCCGAGTATGAGCCCTCCTACCATCAAGGTCGGCTCATACAGCTAGGAGTCAGGGTCAGATTAGGGATGCGCTAGGAGATGACCTGCTCCCTAATTCTGTTGTCCTGGTCAAGCAGCTTCCACTTAACTTAACATCACACGGATTAGAGTTACCCCCACTCTAATCCGTGACACATGGCCCCAAGACAGCGGGCATGTTGCACAGGAGTTATGATAGTGTTGCAGACCGAAATTGAAATATCAAGTTTAGGTGGGTTAGTAGATGTAGTTGAGTTTTTGAGAGGTTCAGTTTTAGATACAGAGAGGACATGATGTTAGAGACAGCTGCCAAACAATTACTGGTGTTTTGGAGTAAAACAGGGGTGATGTCAGGGGATTAAGTGTATAGTTGGGTGTCGTCAGCATAGAGATGGTACCGAAAGCCAAATCTACTGTCCGATGGGGGCTGTGTAGAGGGAGAAGAGTAGAGGACCTAGAGCCCTGAGGGACGCCAACATTAAGAGGAAGAGCCAGCGAATGATACACTAAAGGAGCTGCCAGAGAAATTGGAAGAGAACCAAGAGAGAGCAGTGTCCTTAAGGCCAATTAAGTGGAGCATGGTGAGGAAGAGTTTATGGTCTACAGTATCAAACGCTGCAGAGAGATCCAGAAAAATCAGTAGAGAATAATCACCATTTATTTTTACTGTCAGTAGATAGTTAGACACTTTAGGCTACTTTCACACCTGCGTTTAGGTCGGATCCGTCTGGTATGTGCCCAGACGGATCCGCACCTATAATGCAAACGCTTAGATCCGTTCAGAACGGATCCGTTTGCATTACCATGAACAAAAAAAATAAAATTATTATTTTTTTTTTTTTGTTCATGATAATGCAAACAGATCCGTTTTGACTTTACATTGAAAGTCAATGGGAGACGGATCCGTTTGAAAATTGAGCCATACTGTGTCAACTTCAAACGGATCCGTCCCCATTGACTTACATTGTAAGTCTGGACGGATCCGTTTGCCTCCGCACGGCCAGGCGGACACCTGAACGCTGCAAGCTGCGTTCAGGTGTCCGCCTGCTGAGCGGAGCGGAGGACAAACGGAGCCAGACTGATGCATTCTGAGCGGATCCGCATCCACTCAGAATGCATTAGGGCTGGACGGATCCATTCGGGGCCGCTTGTGAGCCCCTTCAAACGGAACTCACAAGCGGAGCCCCGAACGCTAGTGTGAAAGTAGCCTTAATAAGGGCAGTTTCTGTAGAGTGAAGAGGGCGAAAGGCAGATTGTAAGGGGTCAAGAAGAGAGTTTGCAGAGAGATAGCTTATTAAGCGAGAGCAGACAAGATGTTCAAGGAGTTTAGAGATGAAGGGGAGGTTAGAAACAGGTCAGCTGTTAGCAGCACAGGTCGGGTTAAGAGATGTTGTTTTTAGTAGTGGGGTTATAATAAAGTGTTTTAAAGAGGAGGAAAATATACCAGAAGAGAGAGAAACATAAAAAATTGTAGTTAGGTGAGTAATGTATATCACTGATTAGTTATCCTACTAAAACTTAACTTTTATGTTAGTAATTCATTAAAATAAGTCCCACACATTGATTATAGATGACTGCGTGTGATAAATCTGGCATATGCCAAAACATACAAATATACAAAAGTACAAGGCACTGAGTAACAGGTGAGAATACAGCATAAACCTTATGTTTCAGTCACCACTCACGGTTTGATGTATAGAGTATTCACGGTTATTTTGGTGTCCAGGCAGATGGATGTATATGCTGAGAGGTAGTCCAATTGGATCCGCAGATGTGGCTTTATCCACTGAAAATATGGTCCAAAAAAATGGGTTATTTTGTTACTAGCTCTCTTATGAAAAAATAGGGCAAATCGGTGGGAGATATATCCCTAACAAACTATTTGAACCCTGCCTGAAAGCTGAGAGGTCTCCCGCCTAAATGCGGGAGAATCACCCCCTAGGGAGCGACCCCACTTATCTGTGGCTGACCCTGTTATTCTCACCCTACATGTAATCTCCCAGTGCCTGCATAGCCAGATATTTCATATTAATTCGCCCGACACATTTCCTCTGACAGGCGGTACTGTCAGATTCATCAGGGGATGTAAAAATTATAGTAGTACGGCTCAATAGCCGTTAGCTCGGTCGCTCTGTGCTGGTATCCCAGAAGAATAGATGCAGTCCACTTAGGTGAGTAATGACAGCCGGGGAGAGGGACTGAAGGAGGTGGGATGGAATAGGATCACTGTGTCACGGTAGGTGAGGGAAGGGAAGCAAACCAAATACAACAAAAGCAACAAAACACCAGGCTAGGCCCCAAAGCTAGGGAAAAGGGAAAGGTCACCACCTGACAATCCCTGAGCCTTTCCCTAACTGCTGACAACATGAGCAAATTCTTAGGGTGGAAGTGCTCATGCGCTGGAACCTGAGCCTAGCTGAAACTGAAACAAACCCTCAGCTAGGGAGCTGGAGATAAGACAACCGGTTCCTAGCGCAAGGTGCAGGAACCAGCGTCTCCCTGAGGCCTAGCCAGAACACAGAACAAAAGGAAAGGAGTAGGACTTAGCTTAAGACGGACGGCGAGCAGGAGATCCACCAAACACCAGATGAGAACTCAAAAACAAATATAAACCGCAAGGGCTATAGTGAGAGGATGGTATAAATAGCACCACTAAATAGCTAATCAGCAGAACCTGTGGGGAGGTAGGATCCTGCCCAAAACCACAACAAAGAGAAGCAGAACAATCTGTGAGATAGACTCACGTGTAGCAATTCTATCAGATCTTCTCATGCCTCTCACAGGGCAGGGCGTGACAGTACCCCCCCCCCCCCTTCTACGGGTGACCTCCGGGCATCCAGAACCAACCTTATCCAGGTGTGCCCTGTGAAAGGCCTTCACAAGGTGACTAGCATTGACATCGAAAAAAATAAGGGGTTGGGTCAGCACAACCTGCCTGTAGGTGCAGATCACTATGGCGAAATACATATATAAACGGAAAATGCAAATGTGATCGCACACTACATCCAGCACTCTGCCCTCCATGCTGGATGAGACATTGGTTTATATTTTGGCCAAAGCATAGTAAGCCACTCACCGCGTCAAGGTCGTCTCATGAGTGGTCCCTAACTCTTGTTCCTACCTGTTCATGGGCCATGACAGCCACATAAAATCCAGGGAATGCAGGTCAGCATGCAAGCCAAGTACACTTTGCTTGTAACCCCGTCCGGTGCCATTACAGCTTTCATCGGATCCAGGGATGCAAGTACCAACATGCATGCTGAACCCACCATATACTTCTCCTGGAGACAGATGGCTAATGGTAGGTTCTATACAAGCAGACTCAGTTTTATACTGACTTTAAAACCAGCCTCAAGGACAGATTAACTGGTCAGGTGTGCAATGACTCCAAGGAGATCGCCACGCCTCCAATATATACTACAAAGAAAAAAATAAGGGGTTGGGTCAGCACAACCTGCCTGTAGGTGCAGATCACTATGGCGAAATACATATATAAACGGAAAATGCAAATGTGATCGCACACTACATCCAGCACTCTGCCCTCCATGCTGGATGAGACATTGGTTTATATTTTGGCCAAAGCATAGTAAGCCACTCACCGCGTCAAGGTCGTCTCATGAGTGGTCCCTAACTCTTGTTCCTACCTGTTCATGGGCCATGACAGCCACATAAAATCCAGAGTGGCTTACTATGCTTTGGCCAAAATATAAACCAATGTCGCATCCAGCATGGAGGGCAGAGTGCTGGATGTAGTGTGCGATCACATTTGCATTTTCCGTTTATATATGTATTTCGCCATAGTGATCTGCACCTACAGGCAGGTTGTGCTGACCCAACCCCTTATTTTTTTCTTTGTAGTATATATTGGAGGCGTGGCGATCTCCTTGGAGTCATTGCACACCTGACCAGTTAATCTGTCCTTGAGGCTGGTTTTAAAGTCAGTATAAAACTGAGTCTGCTTGTATAGAACCCACCATTAGCCATCTGGCTCCAGGAGAAGTATATGGTGGGTTCAGCATGCATGTTGGTACTTGCATCCCTGGATCCGATGAAAGCTGTAATGGCACCGGACGGGGTTACAAGCAAAGTGTACTTGGCTTGCATGCTGACCTGCATTCCCTGGATTTTATGTGGCTGTCATGGCCCATGAACAGGTAGGAACAAGAGTTAGGGACCACTCATGAGACGACCTTGACGCGGTGAGTGGCTTACTATGCTTTGGCCAAAATATAAACCAATGTCTCATCCAGCATGGAGGGCAGAGTGCTGGATGTAGTGTGCGATCACATTTGCATTTTCCGTTTATATATGTATTTCGCCATAGTGATCTGCACCTACAGGCAGGTTGTGCTGACCCAACCCCTTATTTTTTTCTTTGTAGTATATATTGGAGGCGTGGCGATCTCCTTGGAGTCATTGCACACCTGACCAGTTAATCTGTCCTTGAGGCTGGTTTTAAAGTCAGTATAAAACTGAGTCTGCTTGTATAGAACCTACCATTAGCCATCTGGCTCCAGGAGAAGTATATGGTGGGTTCAGCATGCATGTTGGTACTTGCATCCCTGGATCCGATGAAAGCTGTAATGGCACCGGACGGGGTTACAAGCAAAGTGTACTTGGCTTGCATGCTGACCTGCATTCCCTGGATTTTATGTGGCTGTCATGGCCCATGAACAGGTAGGAACAAGAGTTAGGGACCACTCATGAGACGACCTTGACGCGGTGAGTGGCTTACTATGCTTTGGCCAAAATATAAACCAATGTCTCATCCAGCATGGAGGGCAGAGTGCTGGATGTAGTGTGCGATCACATTTGCATTTAGCATTGACATCGGTAGCCGGAACCCACATTCTTTCCTCAGGGCCGTATCCCCTCCAATGCACAAGGTACTGAAGGGAGCCACAAAGAACACGCGAGTTGAGTATTCTGGAGATCTGAAACTCCAGATTACCATCTACCAAGACAGGAGGAGGTGGCAAAGGAGATGGTTCAGCAGGTTCAACAAACTTCTTCAACAAAGACCTGTGAACCACATTATGGATCTTCCAGGCCTGCGGAAGTTCCAGACGAAACGCAACCGGATTAACAATGGCCGAGATTTTGTAAGGACCAAAAAATCTTGGGCCCAACTTCCAAGAAAATACTTTCAACTTAATGTTCTTAGTGGACAACCACACCAAATCACCCACACACAGGTCCGGATCAGTCATACGTCTCTTGACAGCCATCCGTTTATATCTTTCACCCATTTTTTTCAAATTAGTTTGAATCTTCTGCCAGATAGAAGACAACGAAGAAGAGAATCTCTCCTCTTCAGGTATACCAGAAGATTCAGTCCCAGAAAAAGTACCAAGCTAAGGGTGAAAACCATATGCGCCAAAAAATTGTGACTTATCAGTAGACTCATTTCTACGGTTATTCAAGGCAAACTCAGCCAAGGACAAAAACGAAGACCACTCTTCCTGATTCTTGGCGACAAAACACCTCTAATAAGTCTCCAGGTTCTGGTTAGTGCGCTCAGTTTGTCCATTCGACTGAGGATGGAAAGCCGAAGAGAAAGACAACTGAATACCCAGACGAGTACAAAACGCCTTTTCAAAACCTGAAAACAAATTGTGTCCGCCATCAGATACAACATTAGAGGGGATGCCGTGTAATTTCACAATGTTATCAACAAACACCTGAGCGAGAGTTTTAGCATTGGGCAGACCCAACAATGGTACAAAGTGAGCCATCTTACTGAAGAAGTCCACCACCACCAAAATCACAGTTTTCCCAGAGGAACTCAGTAAATCAGTGATGAAATCCATGGACAAATGCGTCCAAGGACGAGATGGAATGGACAAAGGAAGAAGAGATCCTGAAGGCCGAGTGTGAGCCACCTTAGCAGTGCACAGGTCTCACAAGCTACTACATAGCCCTCAACACATTTACGCAAACCTGGCCACCAGAATCTCCGAGAAATAAGATCCACAGTGGATCTACTCCCAGGGTGTCCCGCAAGGACAGTATCATGATGTCTCTTAAACACCTTGTGTCAAAGTTCAGAAGGAACAAACAACTTCCCTAAAGGACAGGAATCTGGTGCCTCACCTTGAGCCTCCAACACTTTCACCTCCAGTTCAGGATGAAGAGCGGATACAACCACCCCATCAGCCAAAATCGGAGCGGGATCCTCCAAATTCCCCCCCCCCCCCCTGGAAAGCTATGTGACAAAGCATCCGCTTTGACATTTTTGACCCCAAGGCGATAGGTGACCACAAAATTAAATCTGGTAAAAAACAATAACCATCTGGCCTGCCTAGGGTTCAGATGCTTTGCTGATTGCAGGTAAGCCAGATTATTATGGTCAGTAATAGCCGTAATCAGATGAATCGCTCCTTCTAGCCAATGATGCCACTCCTCAAAGGCCAATTTAATAGCCAGCAACTCTCTATTCCCAACGTCATAATTTTTTTCGAAAGTTTCTTTGAAAAAAAAGCACACGGGCACCATTTGCTAGGAGAGGGACCCTGCGACAAAACTGCTCCCACTCCCACCTCTGACGCGTCAACCTCCACAATGAAGGGTTGAGACACTTCGGGTTGCATCAGAATGGGAGCGGAAGCAAAACATTTCCATTATAGCAGAAAAAGCCTGTAATGCTTCTTCCGACCAGACTGAGAAGCCCACACCCTTCCTAGTCATATCAGTCAAAGGCTTGACAATAGTGGAATAATTCAGGATACATTTTCTGTAGTAATTAGTAAAACCCAAAAACCGCATCAGAGCTTTATGATTCGCCAGCCGATCCCATTCCAGTACCGCACGGACCTTTTCAGGATCCATGCAAAAACCTGAGGCAGAAAGTAAGTAACCCAGAAATTGCAGCTCATGGACAGCAAGCACACATTTCTCCAACTTAGCATACAATTTATTCTCCAGAAGGATCGATAATACTTGTCTTAAATATTCCTGATGAGCCTCCATATCGGGTGAGTAAATTAGTATGTCATCGAGGTAAAAGATTATATAGCCGAGATTTTTGCAATTTAGATCCGGGAATAAGATTGATCACACAATCATACTCTCGATGAGGGGACAACTCCTGATCTCCACCCTCAAAAAAAACATCAGCAAAATCAGAAAGAAACGAAGGTAACGCCTTAGTGGAAACCACAGAAATAGATGCGCCGAGACAGTTGTCCATACAAAAATCACTCCAATTACTGATTTGACTAGTTTGCCAATCAATGGTAAAGTTATGTTTGATCAACCATGGTAAACCCAGTACCAGAGGAGCAGGCAAACCTTTCAGAACAAAACAAGAAATGGACTCAATATGAGAATCACCCACCCGCAAATGAATATCCTGCACAATATGAGTTAGATACTTTTGCGAGAGAGGAGGGGAATCAATAGCAAATACTGATATCCCTTTGCTTAATGCGCTTGTTGTAAAACCATGACTCTGAACAAATTGATAATCAACAAGGTTAACCACTGGACCACTGTCCACAAATACTTCTAACTCAATATTTTCAGAGTCTAGCGCTACCATGGCAGGCAGGAGAAATAGGATACTGCAGGTAGAATACAAATATACCTTTTCTGACTCCCCATTCACGCTACCAAGGATAATGGAACTCGTTTAATTGGAAAGAACCCTTTTTTTTTATTTTCCACTTTGAGGCTTCCTAAAAGGACACACATTAATGAAATGACCTTCTTTACCAGAGAAGAAACAGAATCTTCTCTGACCTCTAGAGTTCCTATTACCAGGGCAAGAAGAGATCTGACCTAACTGCATAGGTTCATCCCCAGGCACTGGTTCAAGTGTCACTGTGCCCCGAGGGACAGGAGGAACAGTTTCCCCACATGATAGTGCATCCTGGTTGAGGGGAACCTTGCACTTCTCCCTCAGGCGTCTATCAATCCGTACGGCTAGGGACATGGCCGCCTCCAAAGAATCAGGGTTTTCATGAAATGCAAGGGCGTCTGTTAGTCTCTCAGACAGCCCCTGACAGAACTGACTATGGAGAGCTGGGTCATTCCACTACAAGTCAGTCGCCCATCTTCTAAATTCAGCACAATATGACTCAGCAGAACGTTCTCCCTGACTCAAGCTATGCAGCTTAGATTCAGCCAGAGAGACCCGGTCTGGATCATCATAAATCAGGCCCAGGGCTCTGAAAAATTCATCCACCAATTGGAGGTATTGAGAACCGATCGGCAGAGAAAAGGCTCAAGACTGAGCATAACCTTTTAGCAGAGAAATTATAATCCCTACTCTTTGATTTTCGTCTCCAGATGAGATCAGACGTAGGCGAAAATATAATCTACAAGATTCCCTGAACCAAACAAAGTTATCACTTCCCCCAGAAAGCCTATCTGGGAAAGCGACCTTAGGTTCAAGGCTGGCTTAATTCCCACCAGTGGAGCCAGATGCCAGAAATCTCTGACACAGTACAACAGAATTGCGGAGGTCAGCTACCTCCCAAGATAATTCCTGCATGTGATCCACCAGTTACATCAACAGCTTCCATTTTTCACAGAGCAAGGAAAAATAATGACAGTATGGGCGGTTTATAATGTCACGGTAGGTGAGGGAAGTGAAACAAACCAAATTCAACAAAAGCAACAAAACACCAGGATAGGACCCAAAGAAAGGGAAAAGGGAAAGGTCACCACCTGACAATCCCTGAGCCTTTCCCTGACTCCTGACAACATGAGCAAATCCTTAGGAAGGAAGTGCTCATGCGCTGGAACCTAAGCCTAGCTGAAACTGAAACAAACCCTCAGCTAGGAAGCTGGAGATAAGACAATCGGTTCCTAGCGCAAGGTGCAGAAACCAGCGTTCCTGAGGCCTAGCTAGAACACCAACAAAAGGGAAGCAGTAGGACTTAGCTTAAGATGGACAGGGAGCAGGAGATCCACCAAACACCAGCTGAGAACTCCAGAAGCAAATATAAACCGCAAGGGCTATAGTGAGAGGCGGGTAGAAATAGCACCACTAAATAGCTAATGAGCAGAACCTGTGGGGAGGTGGGATCCTGCCCAAAACCACAACAAAGAGAAACAGAACAATCTGTCAGATAGACTCACATGTAGCAATTCTGTCAGATCTTCTCAGTCTTCTCACAGGGCAGGGTGTGACACACTGCTACAGGTCGTGGGTCGAGAAGAAGAGAGAAGCCTGGAGACTTCATTATCTGTTATAGGGTCAAAATAAGACAGAGAGTATGTGGAAGAATGGGAGGGAGGAGGATTGAAATTATTTGGAGACTGGGAGATTATTTCCTGCCGGATACTACCAATCTTGTCTCTGAAGTAAGTGGCCATGCCATCAGCGCAGAGGTCAGTGACAGATTCTGGAACTTTAAGGATTAGAAGGGACTGAAAAGTGTCAAAGAGTCGTTTTGGTTTTTTTGAGAGTGAGGAGGTGAGAGAGGTGAAGTACTTCTGTTTAGCAATGTTGAGGGCCAAATGGTATGTTTTGAGCATAAATTTATAATGGAGGAAGTCTGCTGATATTCGTGATTTTCTCCACAAGCATTCGGCACATCTGGAGCAGCGCTGGAGAAAACATGTTTCAGATGTGTGCCAGGGTTGCCATGTTCTGTGTCGGGAGGGTCAGATTGATACTGGAGCTACTTCATCTAGCGTGGTTTTGAGGGTATGGTTGTAATGATTGTCAGCCAGGTCTGGACAGGAAAGGGAAGAGATTGGGGTAAGAGCTAACAGTAGGGTGTCAATAAGTTGCTGGCAGTTAATGGTGTGTAGGTTTCTATAACTTTGAAAAGTTGGATTGTCATGAGAAGAGTGAGAGGTCTTAATAGCAAATGAAAGAAGATTGTGGTTAGAAAGTGGGAAGAATGAGTTACTAAAGTTTGAGATCAAGTGTATTGCCCTGTTCATTCGTGGCAGAGGAAGTAAGTTGTGATAGGTCAAGAGAGGAGGTTATAGAAAGAAAGTGAGAGGCTGATGGGGAGGTAGGATCATCAATGGGGATATTAAAATCACCCATAATAAGAGTTGGTGATTCAGAAGATAGGAAGTGAGAAAGCCAAGCTTCAAAGCGATCCAGGAATTGGTGGGGGGAGCATGGGTGACAATAGACAACTGCAACTCTCAGGGGGAATGGATGGAAGCAGTGTTGGACTGGGGTACTTAGGGCCCACCAGTAAAATTTATTTTAGGCACCGTACGGATACATTCAAATATAATAAATAATTTAACAAGTTTTTTATATGAACATAGGCTGGTTGAGGTGCTGTACATTGAATATATGTATGTAGTGCAGTAAGTCTACTGTATTATGTGCCACTTGTGTAGGGGGTGAGAGACTAGGGGCCCACCTTGCTCAGGGGCCCACAGGGGGATTCCCCTGGATCCTGGATGGAAGAGTCTGATGGTGTGAACCTCAAAAGAGGGGAATGTGAGAGAGGGTACAGGGGAAATGACCTGAAACGTGCACTGTGGAAAAAGTAGTATTTCTACTCCTCCACCATGCCTGTCATCAGGTCTGGAGGTATGGGAGAAGTGAAGTCCACCTAGGATAGAGCAGCAGGGGAAGCAGTGTCAGGGGGTTCATATACAGTACAGACCAAAAGTTTAGACACACCTTCTCATTCAAAGAGTTTTCTTTATTTTCATGACTATGAAGGCATCAAAACTATGAATTAACACATGTGGAATTATATACATAACAAACAAGTGTGAAACAACGGAAAATATGTCATATTCTAGGTTCTTCAAAGTAGCCACCTTTTGCTTTGATTACTGCTTTGCACACTCTTGGCATTCTCTTGATGAGCTTCAAGAGGTAGTCCCCTAAAATGGTCTTCCAACAGTCTTGAAGGAGTTCCCAGAGATGCTTAGCACTTGTTGGCCCTTTTGCCTTCACTCTGCGGTCCAGCTCACCCCAAACCATCTCGATTGGGTTCAGGTCCGGTGACTGTGGAGGCCAGGTCATCTGGCGCAGCACCCCATCACTCTCCTTCATGGTCAAATAGCCCTTACTTTCAAAGTTTTCCCAATTTTTCGGCTGACTGACTGACCGTCATTTCTTAAAGTAATGATGGCCACTCGTTTTTCTTTACTTAGCTGCTTTTTTCTTGCCATAATACAAATTCTAACAGTCTATTCAGTAGGACTATCAGCTGTGTATCCACCTGACTTCTCCTCAACGCCACTGATGGTCCCAACCCCATTTATAAGGCAAGAAATCCTACTTATTAAACCTGACAGGGCACACCTGTGAAGTGAAAACCATTTCAGGGGACTACCTCTTGAAGCTCATCAAGAGAATGCCAAGAGTGTGCAAAGCAGTAATCAAAGCAAAAGGTGGCTACTTTGAAGAACCTAGAATATGACATATTTTCCGTTGTTTCACACTTGTTTGTTATGTATATAATTCCACATGTGTTAATTCATAGTTTTGATGCCTTCAGTGTGAATCTACAATTTACATAGTCATGAAAATAAAGAAAACTCTTTGAATGAGAAGGTGTGTCCAAACTTTTGGGCTATACTGTATATGGAAGTGATTTTTAGACACATAAATCTACCTCGTGTAGATTTACCCTTACACAGCTGATAACCTCTATGGATCTAGTGGTACAAAAATTACTTTCATCATCTAATAAATGATACATGAGGTGCTGCACCTGTAAGCTGCCAGTACATATATGTACAGGTACTGTATCCATGGCATCTGTAATGTTAGGAGAAAAAAAAGTTGAAAAAACTTAATGTACTGTATAAGTATTTAGTAAGAAATAAAACAGGAAAAAATGTGAGATGTATTGTGTTTTCTTTTTTTGCTGATGTTTGGTGTTTATAATGTACCTTATTTTAACACCGGGATACAATTTTCCCATGCGGTTTACAGTATATTTTCATGCACTGATGAAGGTTAGCTTTATAAAGTGGAATAAATGGCATCAAACATGTTGGTTGCATCTGTGCCTATACACCAGCAATTACAGGAGGCAAATTGGTGAAGGGGCAATTTGCTTGTTTGTGATGACTGACTGAAGGGAAGCTGTCACATTCAACACGCAGTCCTATCTGCAGGCAACACGTTAAAGAGCAGGAGGGGATGAGCAGATTGATATGTAGCTTAGTGGGAAAATATTCAGTCAAACTTTTTTTTTTTTTTCATTTTTTAAATTCCTGCTCTTTCTAAGCTTAGGAATTTAAAACTTAATGGTCACTTAGTTAATTGTTAATAAGACAGCCCACTAGACTCCTATCCCCAGAATAAACAAATTTAAATTAAAAAAAGAAAAAATGTAGGCTACTTTCAGATTTGCGTTATGCTTTACGGTTTTAAGATCCAGCTCAAAACCGCAGCGCCACACTTCAGTTTTGTCAATGGGGACAAAACGAAACAAACCAAAACAGAGTGCATCCGAATGCATTCTGGTCTGCTATGTTGCGTTCTCATGCTGGATACAAAACTGCTGCAAGCAGGGTTTTTGTGTGCAGCATGGCAAACTGAAGAAGCCGTATCTGGCACCAAAAACCATGTAAGGCTACATGCACACGCCCGTATATGTTTTGCGGTCCGCAAATTGTGCATATAGCCTAAGTCAATGGTTGCCGGATCCGTTTTAATCTGTTCTGAACGGATACAGCCATTATTATAATGGAAGCGTTTTGCTGTGGTTTTGAGATCCCCTGCCGGATTGCTGGGGACTGCTTGATACTAATGTCTGTAAAGCGCTGCAGAATATAGCAGTGCTTTATAAGTGTGTAAAATAAATAAATAACATCACCACTACACGTGTTTTTCCCGCGTCCCTTTTATAGCCCTACTAAACCCGACTACACCATGTATGCAAATATTATTAACTGCATCCTCCCCTTTTCTAATGCTCCAAATACTCCCCTTGTCATGTGCCCCTTCAATATGTGAGCAGAGTGAGCTATGTAAATTATTTCTGTTTTATCAACATTCTCCTGTGTTAGATCAGTCCTTAACCACTTGCTTTTTAGGCACGGAATTACTATTTAAATGACTATGACTGAGAAACCTCAATTTCTGGTAGTAAACAAGATTCTGTGATCAGGTGAAATGCCTACTTTTGACAAAGTGATAGATCTCTGTTCCACTCCTTGAACATCTGTTACTCATTAAAGCTGGTTTTGTCTACAGAATGAAAACTCTGGAAGCTTAGAAATGACTCCTTCTATAGAAAGAGCCATATTTCAGCATTTTACAAGAGAGGATGTCATAGGTGGCCATCTATCACCTGATTAATAGTGTTGAGTGTGAATATACGAAAAGCTAATTTTTATCGCGAATATCGGCACTTCGAGAATTCACGAATATTTAGAATATAGTGCTAAATATTCGTAATGACGAATATTCATTTTTTTTTTTTTAACACAGTACACATCAGGTGATCATCCCTCCCTTTTTCTAGCTTGTGGGCCAATGAGAAGGCTTGGTCACAACTTAGCAACATCCCTAGCAACCAATAGAAAAGTTGCCTGCCCCTTACTATACAAGGAAAGGACCTTTGATGATGTCACTGCACTCATCACATGGTCCGTCACATGATCCATCAACATGGTAAACGATCATGTGATGGACCATGTGATGAGCGCAGTGACGTCATCAAAGGTCCTATTCCTGTGCACAGCAAAGAAGAAGACAGAAGAGAAGCCGGGCTGCGCGATCAAGTGGATTAAGGCCTGGTTCACACTTGAGCGTATTTGATACGCGCGTAAAACGCACGTTTTTGTCGGACGTTTTACAGCGCGTTTTTGGAAATAGGAAACGCGCGTCGTACGCGCGTTCTTGCAATTGACCACAGAGGAGTACAATGAAAAACAGAGGTGTTACGCTCGACAATACACCCCAAAGAAGCTCCTGTACTTCTTTGGGCGTAGGGCGTTTTACAGCACGTTCGTACGCGCTGTAAAACGCGCAGGTAAGAACCATGCCCATAGGGAAACATGGGTTTTCGCCTGTTGAGCGTTTTACAGCGCGTAGGAATGCGCTGTAAAACGCTCAGGTGTGAACCAGGCTAAGGTGAGTTATATTATTTATTTATTTTTTAACCCCTCCAGCCTTATTGTACTATGCATTCTGTATTAAGAATGCTATTATTTTCCCTTATAACCATGTTATAAGGGAAAATAATAAAATCTACACAACACCTAACCCAAACGCGAACTTCTGTGAAGAAGTCCGGGTTCGGGTCTGGGTACCAAACATGCCGATTTTTCTCACGCGCGTGCAAAACGCATTACAATGTTTTGTAAACACAAACATGGAACGCAATAGTAGTGAAAACTGACTTGTTTTAGTGTCAAAATCGCACCATTTTCCCTGAACGCATCCAGCCCCAATCCGCAACGCCCGTGTGAAAGGGGCCTTACTATAAATTACTCAGTGAAAGGTGTCTTCACAGCTACTCAAGTACTCAGTAACCCCACCTACCACAGTATTTTATCAAACTTCCCTGCCACTGTTCAGCAAATATAAGGACAAAATGTGGAATACCTGATTTATAACAATTTGTGACAAATTCATTTGTATGGAATCAAGTTTCTTTGGCGAAGTTTCCGAATGTAATTTTTCCAAACATCGCGCATCTCTAATAATAATTATAAATTTTATCACAAGACACGGAGGCTCCTATTGCTTTAACTCTCTTTACTGTTACCATAGCAGCAAAGAATGAACACAAAAGAAAACCATAGTAACCGACTCCTCCCCACCATCCCAGTATATAATGGCTCCACACTCTGGGATTATCCTCTTTCTTTGCTGCTGCCATGGCAGATAAGTATCCTCAATGAAAAAAGTGTTTAACTTGTGCTATTATGCGCTTTAGGAGCATTAGTTTTGCTGTTTTTTGCTCCCCCTCAGGTTTTACTTCCTGGTATTGTGTCTTTTTCTAGGTACCCCGTTTTTCCTTTCGGTATTAGGCTACACTCATTAGGATTGGTAGTTATTGCCCCCCCTTTTTTCTCTACCAATCCGCCTAGCTTAGGGCCCATCTGCGCCTCCGTCTGTTTCAATTTCCTTGTAGCGCTTACCGATCGCTCCGGTTCTGCTGAGCCGTACCCTCCATTCCCTGCGCCTGTCCTTTCCCGGCCGAGGTCTCGCGATTCACGAGACTTCGGCCGCCATCTTGGGACACCCTGCTCGCTGTCTCCTGCGATCTCGCAGGATTTTCTGACTTCCTTTTGCGGCACCTTGCCGAGATCTCGCGGGATCTCGGCGCCTTACACCGAAGTTTCGCGCCCACACCGCGCTTCTTCCTGGGTCTCCCTGCGCTGGTATCCTCGGTGAGTAAGTACTCCTGCGCTCACTATCGCTTTGTTTTTCTTCTCTCAGGCCCTCATTAGTTTTTTCTTTCCTTCCAGGTCTTCTGCTGTGCGATCTTTGGTGGTCTGGGGTGAATTACTCCTACCATCCCTCAAATATGTCTCGCCGTAGTGTCTCTTCTACCCCTAGACAGGGTGATCCCACTACCCCCATTAACCCCTCTGCTGTAATAAGCCGTATTGACGATTCCTCACATGAGGTGCAGAACGCTGCGCTGCAGCAATCCATTTCAAATGCGATCATGGCTGCGATGGGCTCCATGTCCTCAGCACTTTCGCAATCTATCTCCCAGGCCCTGTGTTCTCAGCCCGCCAGGTCCATTCAGAACCCAGGAACGGACCTTAACATGCCATCAGCCTCCAGAACCTCTATGATCGATGGGAATCCATCACATGACCACGCGGTCGTCCCGCGTAAAAGAGCCTGCACGCGACAGGCAGAACGGTCTCGCGCATGGAAAACGGCCAGGACCTTGCCTGAGCCATTATCAGATTCAGATAAGGAATCTATTGAGGAGGCACAGAACGAGTCACACTATGACTCAATTGAGGAGCTCGAGGATGTGGCGGTTGATCCTCTAGATTTATTGCCTGATCCCATACCAACAACAGCTGCGGCTGCTATGCAAGAGAGTCAGTCCATGCGAGACGACCTTCTGATTGATCCTCTGGGCAATCCTCTATTTAATCCCGATGAGCTCCATCAGCCCCGCTCTGCGGAATGGCTCCCTGCCACTCATGTGGCACAATATTTGGAATCGAAAATCCGCACTCCCTTAAGTAAGGAATCCCGCAACAAGTTGCGAGCTGAATGCCCTCGCCCTCTAATTCCCAACAAGGTGTGTGAGACACCTACGGTGGACCCGAAGATGGTCCAGTTTCTCACCAAAACGAGATTCGACCCTAAAAAAGGGCTGGATTCGGATCGGCGGGCTGTTCAGGATAAGCTCCTGGACATAACGGGCCCCCTTGCCAGGATCTTTGACATGGCAGAATCCGCCAAGGCAGAGGGTAGATCTGTAGACCCCATTGAATTGGGGGGATGGATCCAGAGGGCCATTTGCATTACTGGCAATGTTAATACCTCCTTGGCCATAGAAAGGCGAAAAGCCATTTTGATGAAGGTGGAGCCAAAACTCTCCAACCTTGCTTTATCTGAAGCGGGCAAGAATGCCCAGGGTCTTCTATTTGGAGACTCCTTTATAAAGGAGTTGGGCAGATACGTCGGGGCTTTCACGGCTCTGGACAAAGCTCAAACTTCAATAAAAAAAGTGTTTAACACCCGTTTCTCCAATAGGGCCGGCAGCTCTAGGGGCCGTCTGTCCGGCCGGTCTGATTTCCATCCCCGCGGCACGGGGAGAGGCTCCTTCAATTACAGATCCTCGCTTCAGGATCCCAGGCACCAGCCTTCCTTCTTCCCCTCCCGGGGCGCTCCAGGACGTTCCAGAGGTTACCGTGGAGCTTCCTCCTATCGACGACCAGTTGGTAAGTGCCCACCCCGTTCTACCGTTGTATTCTTCAACAGGTTGTGTCTGGGGCAGACTCCGTCTCTTTTTCCATGCCTGGTCCGAGATCACCTCAGACCGGTGGGTGCTGGACACCGTCAGGGGTTTCACAACAGACTTGGTAGCCTCCCCAGACCTTCTACCCGTTCCCCACCCCATTCACTTGACCGGCTCGCTTCGGCAGCACTTACACAGGGAACTGAAGGACTTAGTCCACAAACAGGCGATAGAGCGCACCACACCTCACACCACCGGTGTGATCAGCAATATGTTTCTGGTTCAGAAAAAGGGTGGTCAGATGCGCCCAGTTATCAATCTGAAATCCCTCAACTCACTGGTACAATATCGCCACTTCAAGATGGAAGGCATCCATCTTTTGAGGGACATGCTCCTTCCGGGCGACTGGATGGTCAAACTAGACCTCAAGGATGCGTATCTCACGGTCCCGGTGGCTCCTGCCTCCAGGGATCTGCTTCGTTTTCTTTGGGGAGACCAGATATGGCATTTCACTTGCCTACCTTTTGGCCTCTCGTCCGCCCCTTGGTGCTTCACCAAGGTGATGAAGCCTGTGGTGTCTTGGCTCCGCAGCAGAGGGGTACGCATGATAATTTATCTCGACGATATTCTTATCATGGCGCAAAGTCCGTCCCTTCTCCGCAAACACCTTACCATGGTCACCAGTCTCCTCTCTGGGTTAGGTTTTATCATAAACCAAGAGAAATCTTTTCTCACACCAGAATCTATCGGTCTGGAATGGCAAGGCCTTATTCGGTCCACTACCGGACTTGATCATAGAATCGGACGCCAGCTTGCGCGGATGGAGAGCGCACTGCAATGGGATATCCACCGGAGGTCCCTGGTCCACCGAGGAGTCTCGCCTCCATATCAATGGCCTGGAGTTACTGGCAGTTTTGCTAATGGCTTGGTCACGACCTGTATCAGAGTGCGGATGGACAACGTTTCCGCCGTTCGATACGTCAACGGGATGGGCGGAACAAGTTCTTCGGTTCTGACCTACCTGGCACAGGACTTTTGGGAGTTCTGTCTCGCCAAGGGTATGTGGTGATAGCGGAGCATCTTCCCGGCCTCCACAATGTGTTGGCAGACTGGAATTCACGTTACATCTCGGATTCCAGCGATTGGAAGTTAGACGAGGAGGTATTCCTAGCTTTATCATCTCGATGGGGTCCTCCTTCGGTGGATTTATTCGCAAACCGTTTGAACGCCCAGATACCCAGATTCTTCAGCTGGCGGCTGTATCCTTTGGCAGAGGCGGTGGACGCGTTCCTGTAACAGTGGGGGGAGCGTTGATGTATGCTTTTCCTCCATTTGCTTTGATCCCTCGGGTTCTCCTTCAAGTTCAGCGCCAAGCGGCGGAGCTTGTCTTGGTCCTACCTCTGTGGCGGTCACAACCTTGGTTCCCTCTAGTCCTGGATCTGTTGGTGGAGTTCCCACTCCTCCTTCCGGACCTTCCTTTTCTGCTGCGGTACCCGAAGGGGGAGTCCCACCCCCTTATTCGAGCAGGTTTACTTCGCCTTCTCTCTTGCAGGATCTCGGGTGTTCCGGCTCGTTGTCTGGAGTTTCGAACACAACTGTCTTCTTATTGGAAAACGCATGGGCTCCCGGAACCAGACGGGCTTATAGAGCCGCCTGGGACGCTTGGGCTCGTTGGTGCGGAGAGCGCGATCTGGATCCCCTTTGAGCCCCTGTAATTTCGGTCTTGTCATTTTTGTCTTCCTTGTATGATTCAGGTAAGGCCTATCGTACAATTAACCTTTACAGGTCAGCGATATCCTCTAGGCACGAGGGTTTTGAGGGTTGTCCTGCGGGTCAACATCCTCTGGTGTGTCGCTTGCTAAAAGGCTCTCGTCTGTCTTGACCTCCCAGACCTCGTTTCTCTGCGACTTGGGATGTGGGGTTGGTGTTAAACTTTTTCTCTTCTTGGTCCTCTAATGACCAGTTGTCCCTACGCCAGTTATCGGCGAAGTTGGTAACGTTATTCTGCCTCATTTCTTGTAAGAGGGTGTCGGACGTCCGGGCCCTGGACTACGATGCGCGGTCGTTTACTCCAGATGGTGTTCTATTTATCATTTCCAGACGTACTAAGACGCTCAGTTTCTTACCCTTCTTTCCGGCAGTCCCCGCAAATTTGTCCGGTTGCATGCTTACAGGAGTATGAATCTCGTACTGCTACCCTGCGTGCCCCGACATTCCCTAATTTGTTTATCTCTTTTAGGAGACCCTATGCTCCCGTCTCCAGTGTGACCCTATCTCGCCGGGTTAAAGAGATTCTGAGCCAAGCAGGTATTGACACCAATATCTTTACGGCTCATTCTGTCTGCAGTGCTTCCGCTACTTCCATGTCGGTCTCAGGGGCCCGTCTGGAGGACATTATGCGTTTAGCGGATTGGTCCAGGGTCTCCACTTTTCGTGAATTTTATTTTCGTCCCGCGACGCATTCTTTTAATTCTGTTGTTTCTCAGCTTTAAATTTGCAATAGGAGCCTCCGTGTCTTATGATAAAATTTCATGATTTTCCTATTCCATGACGTAAAGTCATGATTTTATTAAAGACACGGAGGCGAGTATTGCCCACCCTTCCCACCCTTGCTTGGGTTGTCTATAATGTGGGTTTGTGATTCCATTTCTCTTTGTTCATGCCTTTGTTTCTGTGCTATATATATGATTTGGAATTTATGTATTTATTATGCATTCCATTGCCTTGTGATTCTATCTCGGATTTATTTTCATTCTACAGGCTGAGATGTCGGTTTCTCTACAGTTCCGGTTCAGAGTACGGTGTCGGTTTCGTTACACCATCGAAGGGCGTTTCTCCTTCTGTTGAAGAGTTTGGTTCTAGTGATCAACAGTGTCGGTTTCGGTTCGGGATGACCAGTTTCCGGAGAGTTCTGCAATTCGGAGTAGCTGTTCAAAGAAAGAGGATGATCCCAGAGTGGGGAGCCATTATATACTGGGATGGTGGGGAGGAGTCGGTTACTATGGTTTTCTTTTGTGATTGACATGTTCATTCTTTGCTGCTATGGTAACAGTAAAGAGAGTTAAAGCAATACTCGCCTCCGTGTCTTTAATAAAATCATGACTTTACGTCATGGAATAGGAAAATCATGAAATTAGCATAACTAGAAATCAGGCTTCACACAGGGCATTTTCTGAAAACATAAGGGATTTCTCAAAATTTTTAAGGTCAGTTTCTGTGTTGCTATAATTTGCACTAAACTTATCAAATGTCGCACAGTGGGGCAGACTTACTAATACTGTCACACTTTACACTAAGTATACGAATCTTAATATTAGACAAACTTACTATTCTGGCTCATGGACCTTTATAAATTTATAAATCCTGTAGATTTAAACCTCATTCGCACGTCAGTGTTCCATGGACATGTGCTGTATGTATTCTCCACAGACAGCACATGTCCCCATTCATTTTAATGTGTGTATTCACACATCAGTGCTTTAGCACGGTTCGTGGGTCTGTGTTTTTAGCACGGATGAATGCTTTATTTTGTCCATGTTCACATATCCATCAAGCCCATTATAGTCTATGGGTCCATGAAAACCACGGATGCAACACGTATGCCATCTGTGTTTCACGGATCATTAGGAAAAGATGCTTTTAAAATGTGTCAGTGAAACACGGATGGCACACGAACAGCAAAAAACGGACACACAGACACAACACGGATCCTTCACGGACAGCTTCACGGATGCATCACTGACCACCTTATCATGGATTTGAGCATGGACACAGACGTGTAAATGAGGATTTACTCTACAATTCCGTCCGTGTTCCAAAAATTTGTCCATGTCCCCCAAAAATGTGTTGTTTTACTCCAGAATTCTAGTGAGTGCAGGGCTTGATAATTTCCTACCATGGATTTTGCCTTCAGAATAGCAAACACAGTTTCTATAGTTTTAAATTAATACTTAAAACAACAACTATGCAAATTTAGGGAGCTTGGAAAAATTTCATAAAATCCATGCAAACACCAGTCTTGATAAATCTCTCCCTTAGTATGCAACCACCCTAAACTAAGCCAAAGACCACTCAAAAGTCTATAAGGCTTCATTCATACACCTTTTTGAAGTTTTTTTTTACATTTTGTTTGCAAAAACCGCTATGACTTTCATCATTTCATGCATTTTTATAAGCTTTTTTGTGAATTTTATTATTCAGATATTTTTACATGCATTTTTTTTGTGCCATGTCCTATGGATATACAGGGAGTGCAGAATTATTAGGCAAATGAGTATTTTGACCACATCATCCTCTTTATGCATGTTGTCTTACTCCAAGCTGTATAGGCTCGAAAGCCTACTACCAATTAAGCATATTAGGTGATGTGCATCTCTGTAATGAGAAGGGGTGTGGTCTAATGACATCAACACCCTATATTAGGTGTGCATAATTAGTAGGCAACTTCCTTTCCTTTGGCAAAATGGGTCAAAAGAAGGACTTGACAGGCTCAGAAAAGTCAAAAATAGTGAGATATCTTGCAGAGGGATGCAGCACTCTTAAAATTGCAAAGCTTCTGAAGCGTGATCATCGAACAATCAAGCGTTTCATTCAAAATAGTCAACAGGGTCGCAAGAAGCGTGTGGAAAAACCAAGGCGCAAAATAACTGCCCATGAACTGAGAAAAGTCAAGCGTGCAGCTGCCAAGATGCCACTTGCCACCAGTTTGGCCATATTTCAGATCTGCAATATCACTGGAGTGCTCAAAAGCACAAGGTGTGCAATACTCAGAGACATGGCCAAGGTAAGAAAGGCTGAAAGACGACCACCACTGAACAAGACACACAAGCTGAAATGTCAAGACTGGGCCAAGAAATATCTCAAGACTGATTTTTCTAAGGTTTTATGGACTGATGAAATGAGAGTGAGTCTTGATGGGCCAGATGGATGAGCCCGTGGCTGGATTGGTAAAGGGCAGAGAGCTCCAGTCCGACTCAGACGCCAGCAAGGTGGAGGTGGAGTACTGGTTTGGGCTGGTATCATCAAAGATGAGCTTGTGGGGCCTTTTCGGGTTGAGGATGGAGTCAAGCTTAACTGCCAGTCCTACTGCCAGTTTCTGGAAGACACCTTCTTCAAGCAGTGGTACAGGAAGAAGTCTGCATCCTTCAAGAAAAACATGATTTTCATGCAGGACAATGCTCCATCACACGCGTCCAAGTACTCCACAGCGTGGCTGGCAAGAAAGGGTATAAAAGAAGAAAATCTAATGACATAGCCTCCTTGTTCACCTGATCTGAACCCCATTGAGAACCTGTGGTCCATCATCAAATGTGAGATTTACAAGGAGGGAAAACAGTACACCTCTCTGAACAGTGTCTGGGAGGCTGTGGTTGCTGCTGCACGCAATGTTGATGGTGAACAGATCAAAACACTGACAGAATCCATGGATAGCAGGCTTTTGAGTGTCCTTGCAAAGAAAGGTAGCTATATTGGTCACTGATTTGTTTTTGTTTTGTTTTTGAATGTCAGAAATGTATATTTGTGAATGTTGAGATGTTATATTGGTTTCACTGGTAAAAATAAATAATTGAAATGGGTATATATTTGTTTTTTGTTAAGTTGCCTAATAATTATGCACAGTAATAGTCACCTGCACACACAGATATCCCCCTAAAATAGCTAAAACTAAAAACTAACTAAAAACTACTTCCAAAAATATTCAGCTTTGATATTAATGAGTTTTTTGGGTTCATTGAGAACATGGTTGTTGTTCAATAATAAAATTAATCCTCAAAAATACAACTTGCCTAATAATTCTGCACTCCCTGTACTTATAGGATAACACCAAAAATTCTGTATATACAGCTGCATTTTGAAAACAAAGCCAAGACCTTCATCCCCCTAATAAAAACAGCACAAAGTAAGTTTTTGTTGATGCATACTAGGATATCGTAAATCTATGGGCACGTTAGACATATTTGTCAAGTTAAGTAGTATTGTGTGTACCTAGCCTTATCCAAAAATGTCAGGAGTCCAAAATGAGCCAATAGGGTTTGCTCACTACAAGTAGTGATTTTGTGGATTCAGTTCAGAAGAGCAGCAGTAAAAAAAAGCTCAGCCGCCGGCAGAAATGATTTATCATCTAAACAGTAAAGTGGCTAAGGCATAAGGATCAGGAATGCATGTCCGGTATCAAATCATGTTCCATTTGGAACATTGCCTACAACCATTGGCTGCAACTGTGAAGCCTCATTTGTCGCCGTTGATCAAGATTCTCCTATATACTTCCATTGCCTTACCTGAACATCTGTCACTCATTAGAGTTTTGCTCTTTTTAAAGTATGAAAACAAAATGTTGGAGGCTTGTTCTGTTTTCTATCTTTCAAAGGTGAAACTTGACAAGCCGATGCGCTTTAGCTAGAATTCCAACCCTGAAGACACTACGATGTCCTCATGCTCCATGTGAATCTTGGTTAAAAGATCTTATCACTACATATAGAAGTCAAAACATTAAGCAAAACAGACATTTATAATGGTTGCATATAAATCACTCAGCCATTTTTTTCATTAAATGAGGTTTGACAAAATTCATATGTTAATGAAATGTATAATTAACGATAAAAATACCAACATCTGTTACTCTTATGAGCTGATTCGAAAGTAGTATTTTCAGTGTGTCACTATTAGCACAAATTATATTAAAATCCTTTAAATACAAACTATACTCATTAGTTACTAATTTAGGCTGGCACGTGCAGTAGAAACGAAGGAAGGTCATTTTTATTTGCTTTATCTCAGCCAAATGTAGTCAATTTTTAAGGTCCCAAAATAACCTAAATGTTCTACCAGCAGATGGATCCAATTTGCTTGCCGAATGACATAGGACTTTGATTGATTAATCCTTAGAGCTTTCACTAATATTATGAACACAGGAAGCCTCCACTTTGCTGGGAAATGAAGAGAAAAAAAAAGAACTATTCCCACCTTGGAAACAAGATGATGCCTCATCTTTGCATCCTGACCTGTGTGTCATACTTACTGTATATTTAATAGACTCTTCTGGTAGTGATATTTTTACTGGTAATATATGCATATCTTGTGAGTCATAAATCACTGAGGAGGAGGGCAACAGACAGTAGTTCTTTATCAATATTCTGCAGGACTGGAACGGAGACGGATCACAGATTCCATGGTTTTAAAGGGAATTATTAAGATTTATATAGGCAGATTTTTTTTTATAGGAGCATCGACTGAGGTTATTCGTTCATATGTTTAATTGTCTTTTTGTTTTAAGATGGTTTCTAATCCTACAGTTTTATATCTTGAAGTGATATAAAAAATACAAACAATTCCCAAAAATTGGGAAGCTGTGTAAAGTGTAAATGAATGCAAAAAAAAATACAGAATTCAGTGATTTACAAATCTTATAGACCCATATTTTTTAAATCACCTGCGGTCTTTTGTGAAAGGGTACACTCCCACAGTATTGAAAATAACACAACAAAAAAAGGGGAGTGCATAACACACCAATATTGAATGGTAAAAAAGTCAAATTTTATTAATATATCTCTAAAATATGGACATGGACAACAATGTATGTCACAAAAAATAAAATAAAAAGCAAAAAAAAGCAGGGACAAAACACAGTCATGCACCACCCTGCTAGCAGCCCTATCCCAATGTGAAAATAGGTATATCCCTGATGATCAGTACATTGTATTTGTTTATTGTATAACCTTGCCCTGATTGATCACCCATCCACAGGATATTTTTCCAATATGTACTGATCATCAGGGATATACCTATTTTCACATTGGGATAGGGCTGCTAGCAGGGTGGTGCATGACTGTGTTTTGTCCCTGCTTTTTTTTATCTTTTGTGACATACATTGTTGTCCATGTCCATATTTTAGAGATATATTAATAAAATTTGACTTTTTTACCATTCAATATTGGTGTGTTATGCACTCCTTTTTTTGTTGCCATATTTTTTTCACAATAGATCATAGAACACATATCAGATTAAAAAAATTATTCACTTAGAACTTGATGGCAGCAATGAATCTTAATCAAGTTGGCCATGTCTACAATTGTATAGCATTCCCTCTTATTTTACCAACAGCCTGTAAATGTCTGGGAAGGGAGGAGACCAATTGATGGTGTTTTGGAAGAGGAATTAGGATAACAGGCTGAACTGGACAGACAGATGTCTTATTTCAGCCTTACAAACTATGTTACTTAGATTATTGTCCCATTCTTGCCTGATGTAGGATTCTAGCTGCTCAACAGTCCTGGGTCCTCTTTGCAGGATTTTATGTTTCATGGTGTGGCAAATGTTTTCTACTGGTGAAAGGTCTGGACTGCACTCAGGCTAGTTCAGCACCCAGACTCTTCTGCAAAGCAATGCTTTTGTGATGGATGCGCTATGTGGTTTAGCATTGTCTTGCTGAAATATGAAAGGCCTTCCTTAAAAGGGACATTGTCTAGATGTGAGAATACCTATTTCTAAAACCTCTATATACTGTTCAGCATGGATAGTGCCTTTCCAGATGTGTAAGCTACCCATTCCATAGGCACTAATGAAACCCCATACCATCAGAGATGTAGGCTTTTGAACTGTCCCCTTATAACAAGCTGGATGGTCTTTTTCCTCCTAAATCCAGTGAATACAGTATCCAGAGTTTCTAGTGTTGATCGAGCACCAAAGTGCTTGTGTGCTTTGGTGCTCGAGTAGAACACTTCCCGATGCTAGGGTGCTCTACAGAGCACCCAAGCACAATGTAAGTCAATGGAAGAACCCGAGCATTAAACCAGGCACCCCCTGCTCTGAAGAGGGGAGGGTGTTGGGACTCTAGTTTGACTTAGGAGTCCCTGCTCTGACTTCATATATAGCTATGTCCATATATGGAGTCAGTGCTTGGGGACACCCAGTGTATTTAAATCAAATTTTGCCTCTATTTCTGAAATGTTTCTGTTGGGATTCAAACTCACAACCTTCTACATTACAGAATCTTAATCACTACACTATAGAGCTGCGTGGCAAGTTACTAAAAAAAATGACACTTCTGCTGTATAGGAATACTTACTACTAGTAAGTATTCCTATTCCTAAACAGCAGAAGTCTCATATTTTTTTTTTTTTTTTAGTAACTGGCCATGCAGCTCTAACTTTTCAGAAATGGAGGCTAAATTAAATTTAAACATATATATAAGTTTTTAGCCATAATATATTTACATATTATGTAAATATATTATGGCTAAAACATCAGTAGTAGTTTCCCACACATTATGCATTCATATATATCAAAAGTATGAATGAATATATATATATATATATATATATATATATATATATTCATATATATACAGTACAGACCAAAAGTTTGGACACACCTTCTCATTCAAAGAGTTTTCTTTATTTTCATGACTATGAAAATTGTAGATTCACACTGAAGACATCAAAACTATGAATTAACACATGTGGAATTATATACATAACAAACAAGTGTGAAACAACGGAAAATATGTCATATTCTAGGTTCTTCAAAGTAGCCACCTTTTTCTTTGATTACTGCTTTGCACACTCTTGGTATTCTCTTGATGAGTTTCAAGAGGTAGTCCCCTGAAATGGTTTTCACTTCATAGGTGTGCCCTGTCAGGTTTAATAAGTGGGATTTCTTGCCTTATAAATGGGGTTGGGACCATCAGTGGCGTTGAGGAGAAATCAGGTGGATACACAGCTGATAGTCCTACTGAATAGACTGTTAGAATTTGTATTATGGCAAGAAAAAAGCAGCTAAGTAAAGAAAAACGAGTGGCCATCATTACTTTAAGAAATTAAGGACAGTCAGTCAGCCGAAAAATTGGGAAAACTTTGAAAGTAAGGGCTATTTGACCATGAAGGAGAGTGATGGGGTGCTGCGCCAAATGACTTGGCCTCCACAGTCACCGGACCTGAACCCAATCGAGATGGTTTGGGGTGAGCTGGACTGCAGAGTGAAGGCAAAAGGGCCAACAAGTGCTAAGCATCTCTGGGAACTCCTTCAAGACTGTTGGAAGACCATTTCAGGGGACTACCTCTTGAAGCTCATCAAGAGAATGCCAAGAGTGTGCAAAGCAGTAATCAAATCAAAAGGTGGCTACTTTGAAGAACCTAGAATATGACATATTTTCAGTTGTTTCACACTTGTTTGTTATGTATATAATTCCACATGTGTTAATTCATAGTTTTGATGCCTTCATAGTCATGAAAATAAAGAAAACTCTTTGAATGAGAAGGTGTGTCCAAACTTTTGGTCTGTACTGTATATATATATTTATTTATTTCTAGAGTTGAACGGACACCTGGATGTTCAGGTTCGACAGGTTTGGTCGAACTTCACAAAAAAGTTCGAGTTCGGGACCCGAACTTGACTTCAAACTCGAACCTCATTGAAGTCAATGGGGACCCAAACTTTGGAGCACAAAAATGGCTCTAAAAAAATCATGGAAAGGGCTAGAGGGCTGCAAAAGGCAGCAAAATGGCATGGCATGGCAAGTGCTCTGCAAACAAATGTGGATAGGGGAATTACTTAAAATAAAATAAAATACATAAAAATAAAAAATAATAATCTTGATCTAGAAGGAGGAGGTCCATATGGAGTAGGAGGTTGAGGAGGCAGTGGATGTGGCGGTGTAGGTGGAAGCGGCGGTGGAGGAGATGGAGGTAGCCAACACTGATTATTATTTTTTTTTGTTTAAATTAGGGTAGACCCCAAAACATTGGGAAATATAAAAAGTAAAACAAAGATAAAGTGCACTGGAGTACAGCAATGGCTGGGTGAGGCTGGTATACATGTCTATTCTGCACAAGGTACGGACAAGTCCTGTGGGATCCCTGCCTGGTTCTTTTTAATGAACGTGAGCTTGTCCACATTGGCTGTGGACAGGCGGCTGTGTTCGTCTGTGATAACCGCCTCCTGTCATGCTAAACAAACGTTCAGACAATACACTGGCTGCAGAGCAGGCCAGCACCTCCAAGGCGTAAAGGGCAAGCTCAGGCGATGTGCCCAATTTGGAGACCCAGAAGTTGAAGGGGGAAGACCCATTAGTCAGTACGTGTAGGCGTGTGCACACATACTACTCCGGCATGTCGCACGTCCCTGTGATGTCCACAATCCAGTTGGATATCTTCTCTATCAACTTTTGATGTTCTTTTATGCGCCTACCATGGTGATCACGGGTAACGGGGAATCAGGGTTCCATGCCGGAGAGGGAGCGTGAGAAATGGGTACCACATCCAAGGGAGGTCAATGGCTGAAATGTGATCGGGCGGAAATGTGGGACAAATTATTGAAGCAGAAGCATTCAAGTAAAGGAGGGGGTGCGCAGGAATTACCCACTCCCGACTCAGGGAGGTAGTGACAACAAATAACAATACAGGACTCTTAAGATGCCCTGTTATTGGAATGAGTAATAAAAAATTAAAGGGAAAGCCACTGCGGCGGTGGAGGAGGAGGAGGTAGCCAACCCTGGCATATAATTTTTTTTATTATAATTATTATTTTATTTTTTTTGTTTAAATTAGGGTACACCCCAAAACATTAGGAAATATAAAAAATAAAACAATGAGAAAGTGCGCTGGAGTATAACAATGGCTGGGTAAGCTGGTATACATGTATATTCTGCACAAGGTACTGACAAGTCCTGTGGGATCCATGCCTGGTTCATTTTAATGAACGTGAGCTTGTCCACATTGGCTGCGGACAGGCGGCTGCGCTTGTCTGTGATAACGCCCCCTGCCGTGCTAAACACACATTCAGACAATACACTGGCTGCAGGGCAGGACAGCACCTCCAAGGCGTAAAGGGCAAGCTCAGGCCATGTGCCTAATTTGGGGACCCAGAAGTTTAAGGGGGCAGACCCATCATTCAGTACGTGTAGGTGTGTGCACACATACTGCTCCACCATGTTGCTGAAATGCTGCCTCCTGCGTTGGCGACCTCTTCCTCCTCCTCTGCCTTTGCCTTGTGCTTCCACTGTGCCCCTGCTTTCAGGTGGGAATGCCACCAACAGCGCATCTACCAGCGTGCGCTTGTACTCGCGCATCTTCCGATCACGCTCAGTTGATGGAATTAAGGACGGTACATTGTCCTTGTAACGGGCATCCAGCAGCGTGGCCACCCAGTAATCAGCACAAGATAGAATGTGGCCAACTCGGCGGTTGATGCGGAGACACTGCAGCATGTAATCGCTCATGTGTGCCAGACTGCCCAGATGCAACGACAAGTTGTCCTCTGTGGGAGGTGTATCGTCTGTGTCCTCTGTATTCCCCCAGCCACGTACCAGTGATGGCCATGAGCTTGTTTGGGTGCCACTCTGCTGTGGACATGGTTCCTCCTCCTCATCCTCCACCTTGTCATCCTCCAGAACTGTGCCCTGGCTGGACAATTGTGTATCTGGCGTATGTTGGTGCAGGAACCCACCCTCGGAGCCACATGTGAATGACTGGCCTGAAACTCTTGTAAATGATCCCTCTTCCTCCTCCTCCTCATGTGTCAAATCCTCTTCCCTCTTCGCCCGAAGCGTTTTTTCAAGGAGACATAGAAGTGGGATAGTAACGCTGAGAACAGTGTCATTGGCACTGGCCATGTTGGTGGAGTACTCGAAACAGCGCAACAAGGCACACAGGTCTCGCATGGAGGCCCACTCATTGGTGGTGAAGTGGTGCTGTTCCGCAGAGCGACTCACCCGTGCTTGCTGCAGCTGAAACTCCACTATATCCTGCTGCTGCTCGCACAATCTGGCCAGCATGTGCAAGGTGGAGTTCCACCTTGTAGGAACGTCGCATATGAGGCGGTAAGCGGGAAGGCCAAAGTTACGCTGCAGCGCTGACAGGCGAGCAGCAGCAGGGAGAGAACGCCGAAAGCACAAACAGACGGCCCGCACTTTCTGCAGCAGCTCTGACATATTGGGCTAATTTTTCAGGAATTTCTGCACCACCAAATTCAGCACATGCGCGAGGCAAGGGATGTGTGTCAAACCGGCTAGGCCCAGAGCTGCTGCGAGATTTCGCCCATTATCGCACACCACCAGGCCGGGCTTGAGGCTCACTGGCACCAACCACTCATCGGTCTGTTGTTCCATGCCCGTCCACAGCTCCTGCGCGGTGTGGGGTTGTCCCCCAAACAGATAAGTTTTAAAACTGCCTGCTGTTGTTTACCCCTGGCTGTGATGAAGTTGGTGGTGAAGGTGTTACGCTGACCGGATGAAGAGGCGGTAGAGGATGAGGAAGCAGAGTAGGAGGAGGAAGCAACAGGAGACAAAGAGAAACGCCCTGCAATCCTTGGTGGTGGAAGAACATGCGCCAAACTGCTATCTGCCTTTAGGCCCAGCCGCCACTGCATTTACCCAGTGTGCTGTTAGGGAGATATAACGTCCCTGACCATGCTTACTTGTCCACGTATTCGTAGTTAGGTGGACCTTGCCACAGATGGCGTTGCGCAGTGCACACCTGATTTTGTCCCCCACTTGGTTGTGCAGGGAAGGGGTGGCTTGCCTGGAAAAGTAGTGGCGGCTGGTAATGACGTACTGTGGTACAGCCACCGCTATAAGGTTTTTAAAACTCTGTCTCCACCAGACGGAATGACAACATTACAAAGGCCAGGAATTTTGAAATGCTGGAATTCAGGGCCAGGGATCGCGGGTGGGTAGGGGGGTACTTCCTCTTTCACTCCAGTGTTTGGGAGATAGACAGCTGAACGCTTCCATGGGACATTGTGGAGATGCTTGGTGACCGAGGTGGTGGCGTTGCTGGCATATCCTCTGTTTGCGGGGTGGCAGGTGCCACTGTCACTCCAGAGGTGGATGAAGATGCAGAGACTGCAGCAGAAGAGGAAGCAGGAGGAGTCAGAGTCCTTTCTTGGTTTTTGAGGTGTCTACTCCACTACAGCTCGTGCTTTGCACTTAGATGCCTGGTCATGCAGGTTGTGCTCAGGTTTAGAACGTTTATGCTTCGCTTCAGGCTCTGATTGCACAGCGTGCAAACCACTCGTGTCTTGTCATCAGCACATTGTCTGAAGAACTGCCACGCCAGGGAACGCCTTGGAGCTGTCTTTGGTGTGCCCGGTCCCTTGGTGCGAGGGGCAGTAGCAGGCGTAGTGTCTAGGGGACGGCAGCTCTGATTTTGCACCCTGCTCCCTCTTTTGCTGTGCTGGTGGCTCTGTGCGACCACTGCCTCTTCCTCCGAACTACACAGATCCCTCGCATGACCTTGATTCCATGTGGGGTTGAGGACCTCATCGTCCTCCACATCATCTTCCACCCAGTCTTCACCCCTGCCCTCCTTGTCGGTCTGCACACTGCAGAAAGCCACCGCAGTTGGCACCTGTGTTTCAACATCATCCAAGGCGTGCTGCGGTGGTCCTCCCATGTACTCATCCTGAAACATAAGTGGTTGGGCATCGGTGCACTCAATCTCTTCCACTTCTGGGGCAGGGCTATGTGGATGGCCCTGGGAAACTCTGCTAGCAGAGTCATCAAAAAGCAGAAGAGACTGCTGCATGATTTGAGGCTCAGACTGCTTGGCTGATTTGCAAGGGAGTGAGGTGAAAGACTGATGGCCTTGGGCTGCAGGGGCCAACTCTGATCATTCAGCAAGGGACTTAGTGGGAGACAATGTGAAGGAACTGGAGGCACTGTCAGCCACCCAATCTACTATCGCCTGTACTTGTTCTAGCCTCACCATTCGTAGAGCCGCATTCGGCCCTACCAAATAACGCTGAAGGTTATGTCGCCTACTTGCACCTGAGGAAGTTGTTTCACTTGTGCGTGTAGCTGGCACAGATCGACCACGTCCTCTACCTGCAACAGGAGCTCCACCAACACCACGACCAGGGCCACGTCCCTTATTTGACGCTCTCATTCTTTGCGTTCACCCACCAAACTAACAGATGGTTTATGTCAGGCGACAATGTAACCGCCAATAGTCAACAATTAAGTTCACTGACAGTAAGGCTGTGCCGGTGTCATAAAGAGAAAAAATTTCTTGAGGTCACACAACAGTGTGACAGGCGAATTTTATACTATTACTTAAAAAAAAAAGTGAATTTGTCAACCAACAATGTAACAGCAGTATTGACTGGTTGTATCGGACTGTCAGAAATGCAGGAAAGGCTGCAAATGTACTAGCTAGCACAAAAAGGGTGTTTTTTTCAAACCACAATATAACAGCAGTATTTAACGGTTGTATTGGACTGTCAGAAATGCAGCAAAGGCCGCAAAGGTACTTTATGGAAAAACAAATATGATTTTTTTTTCTCCCACAGTGAAACAGATGGATTTTCTGATTTTATTTTACTATCAGGTTTGCAGTGCAGGCCGCAAAGGTACTTCATGGCCAAAAAAAATATAGTTTTTTTGACCCACAATGCTCTAGTTGTATTCACTGATTATATTTCACTATCAGATTTGTAGTGCAGGCCGCAAAGGTACTTTCTGGCAAAAAAAAAAAAAGATTTTTATTATCCACAGTGAAACAGATGGATTTACTGATTCTATTTCACTATCAGATTTGCAGTGCAGGCCGCAAAGGTACTTTATGGGAAAAAAAATATGATTTTTTTCACCCTTAATTAAAGAGATGGATTTAACTAATTTAATGCTTTATGCAAACAGCATTGACATCAAAGTTTTTCCTGCTCAATTTGAAGTCAAGTCAAGGAGGGGTTCCTATCAGTGGTTGACAGCCTTCCCTCTATGACTGTGTATACAGAGGTAGCTCTCAATCACTGATAGGACCGCCTCCTTGACTTCAAAGCCCACTTAGTGTTGATCGCAAATATTCTAATCGCAAATTTTTATTGCAAATATATTACATTGACTATAATGTCTGTAAAGCTCTGCGGAATAGAGTAGCGCTATATAAGTGAATAAAATAAATACATTTCTGATTTTCGCAATCAAGTAAATAATGTAAACTAGATCACAAATTCTCGAATTTGCGGATTTATGGCGAATGTTCGGCCAAGAATTTTAGAAATATCACGAATTCGAATATTGCCTATGCCGCTCATCACTACCCAGAATGAGAAAACATTTAAACAAATAAAATACAAATTATAATAAGTCTTTTACCTCAAAACTAGAAATTTTTTGCGGGCCGCAATATGGGCATGGCTGGGCAACAGCTGTGTGCATGAGCCCTTAAAGAGAGCCTCCACCTTTGAATAGGTTGTTACCTGCAAGCAACTTTTAACAACCAAAGCAAAATCTTGCTTTACAGTTACTATACACTTACAATTACTATAGTCAAAAGGCCGACCTGTGCAGTGGTACTTTTGGGCAACAGCAAAATATATTTAGCTCAAAACCACATCGTAGGCATGAGCACAGCCTGTGCTTTTGTAAATATTGGGACATCGACACAATTCTAAAAAATTTTACTCTATACACCAACACCACCACAATGGATTTGAAATTAAATGAACATGATGTGCTTTAACTGCAGACTGTCAGCTTTAATTTAATTTAATTTCAGTATTTACATCCAAATCAGGTGAACGGTGTAGGAATTACAACAGTTTGCATATGTGCCTCCCACTTGTTAAGGGACCTAATAATCATAAATCAAACTTTCACTTTTTAATACTTGGTTGCAAATCCTTTGCAGTCAATTACAGCCTGAAGTCTGGAACGCATAGACATCACCAGACGCTGGGTTTCATCCCTGGTGATGCTCTGCCAGGCCTCTACTGCAACTGTCTTCAGTTCCTGCTTGTTCTTGGGGCATTTTCCCTTTCATTTTTGTCTTCAGCAAGTGAAATGCATGCTCAATCGGATTTAGGTCAGGTGATTGACTTGGCCATTGCATAACATTCCACTTCTTTCCCTTAAAAAACTCTTTGGTTGCTTTTGCAGTATGCTTTGGCTCATTGTCCATCTGCACTGTGAAGCGCCGTCCAATCAGTTCTGAAGCATTTGGCTGAATATGAGCAGATAATATTGCCCGAAACACTTCAGAATTCATCCTGCTGCTTTTTTCAGCAGTCACATCATCAATAAATACAAGAGAACCAGTTCCATTGGCAGCCATACATGCCCACGCCATGACACTACCACCACCATGCTTCACTGATGAGGTATGCTTAGGATCATGAGCAGTTCCTTTCCTTCTCCATACTCTTCTCTTCCCATCACTCTGGTACAAGTTGATCTTGGTCTGATCTGTCCATAGGATGTTGTTCCAGAACTGTGAAGGCTTTTTTAGATGTCATTTGGCAAACTCTAATCTGGCCTTCCTGTTTTTGAGGCTCACCAATGGTTTACATCTTGTGGTGAACACTCTGTATTCACTCTGGTGAAGTCTTCTCTTGATTGTTAACTTTGACACACATACATCTACCTCCTGGAGAGTGTTCTTGATCTGGCCAACTGTTTTGAAAGGTGTTTTCTTCACCAGGGAAAGAATTCTTCGGTCATCCACCACAGTTGTTTTCCGTGGTCTTCCGGGTCTTTTGATGTTGCTGAGCTCACCGGTGCATTCCTTCTTTTTAAGAATGTTCCAAACAGTTGTTTTGGCCACGCCTAATGTTTTTGCCATCTCTCTGATGGGTTTGTTTTGTTTTTTCAGCCTAATGATGGCTTGCTTCACTGATAGTGACACTTTGGATCTCATCTTGAGAGCTGACAGCAACAGATTCCAAATGCAAATAGCACACTTGAAATGAACTCTGGATCTTTTATCTGCTCATTGTAATTAGGATAATGAGGGAATAACACACACCTGGCCATGGAACAGCTGAGAAGCCAAGTGTCCCATTACTTTTGGTCCCTTAACAAGTGGGAGGCACATATGCAAACTGTTGTAATTCCTACACCGTTCACCTGATTTGGATGTAAATACCCTCAAATTAAAGCTTACAGTCTGCAGTTAAAGCACGTCTTATTTGTTTTATTTCAAATCTATTGTGGTGGTGCATAGAGCCAAAAATGTAAGAATTGTGTTGATGTCCCAATATCTATGGCCCTGACTGTATGTCACTGCTCATCTTGGAACAAAGTAAAATGACTGGCTAAAGGAAACTGCCTGTAACATGGCCATTCCCCCTTCCTTTAACCCGTAGAGGACCCGCACCATACATGTACGGCACAGATGTCCGTGACTTAAGGACCAGCGCCGTACATGTACGGCGCGGTTATCGGGCGGGTGCAGGAGCTGCACCTACTCGATCCTGCTGCATGTGCTGATGCTGGCGCATTAACCCTTGATGTGCAGCGGTCTGCGCTGACCGTGACACGTGCGCTGTCTATCTGGGGATTGGAGCTGCCATCGGGTCCCCGCGCTGCTGTGAAAGGGACCCGATGGCATGGAAGGCAGCCCGATGCCTTACTTAGGCATCGTGGCTGCCTTCTGGGAGAGCCTGTGAGATCCAGCTCCCTGGATCTCACAGGCAAGCAGGCTGTAAGTGTATTTCACTGGTAATAAACTTACAGCCAATGCTTTAAAATACAGAAGCATTGTAAAGAGGATCAGACCCCCAAAAGTTGAAGTCCCAGAGTGGGACAAAAAATAGAGTGAAAAAAAAGTTCAAAAATTTAGTGTTACAAAAAAAAATTAAAGTTTCAAGTGAAAAAAATAAAGTCCTTTTCCCAAAATAAAGTAAAAAAAAGTGTAAAAAATAGGGAAAAAAGAAAAGTAGACATATTAGGTATCGCTGCGTCCGTATCGACTATAAAAATATCACATGACCTAACCCCTCAAATGAATACCGTCAAAACATAAAATAAAAACTGTGCTTAAAAAAAAAAAATTGTCACCTTACATCACAAGCAATTAAAAAGGCGTATGCCCCCCAAAATAGTACCAATCTAACTGACACTAAAACAGGATTTTTTTTTTGTTTCAAAAATATTATTGTGTAAAAAAATCAAAAATAAAAGTCTACATATTAGGTATTGCCACGTCCGTAACGACCTGCTCTATAAAAATATCACATTACCTAACCCCTCAGGTGAACACCGTAAAAAAAAGCAATTTTTTGTCACCATACTTCACAAAAAGTGTAATTGCAAGCGATCAAAAAGTCATATGCACCCCAAAATAGTGCCAATCAAACCGTCATCTCACCCCGCAAAAATGAAACCCTACAGAAGACAATCGCAAAAAGTCTCAAAAAACTATGGCTCTCAGACTATGGAGACACTAAAACATTTTTTTTGTTTCAAAAGTGATATAAATGTGTAAAACTTACATAAATTTAAAAAAGTAGACATATTAGGTATCGATGCATCCATAAGAACCTGCTCTATAAAAATATCACATGACCTAACCCCTCAGATAAACACTGTAAAAAATAAAATAAAAACTGTCAAAAAAGCCATTTTTTATCACCTTACATCACAAAAAGTGTAATAGCAAGCGATCAAAAAATCATATGCACCCTAAAATAGTACCAATCAAACCGTCATCTCATACCGAAAAAAAAACTACGGCTTTCAAAATGTGGAGACACTAAAAATATTTTGTAAAACTAAAACAAACAACTAAAAAAAAGTAGTCATATTTGGTATTGTCGCATCCGTAACAACCTACTCTATAAAAATACCACATGATCTAACCTGTCAGATGAACGTTGTAAATAACAAAAAATAAAAATTATGCTATTTTTTGTTACCTTGCCTCACAAAAATTGTAATATAGAGCAACCAAAAATCATATGTACCCTAAAAGAGTACCAGCAAAACTGCCACCTTATCCCATAGTTTCCAAAATGTGGTCACATTTTTGGAGTTTCTAACCTGGGACATGGCAGCTTAAAATTATCCCAATAAAATCTGCTTTCCAAAAACCATATGGAGTTATTTTCCTTCTGCGCAATGCCGTGTGTCCGTACAGCAGTTTACGACCACATATGGGGTGTTTCTGTAAACTAAAGAATCAGGGCCATAAATATTGAGTTTTGTTTGGCTGTTAACCCTTTCTTTGTAACTGGAAAAAATTGATTAAAATGGAAAATTTGCCAAAAAAGTGAAATTCAGAAATTTAATCTCCATTTTCCATTAATTCTTGTGGAATATCTAAATAGTTAACAAAGTTTGTAAAATCAGTTTTGAATACCTTGAGGGGTGTAGTTTGTAAAATGGGGTCATTTTTAGGTGTTTTCTATTATGTAAGCCCCACAAAGTGACTTCAGACCTTAACTATAAAAGTCTTTTGCTTCTAAACTTCTACAGTAAGTCTTCTAACGTCCCAAAAAAATAAAATGGCATTTACAAAATGATCCAAACATGAAGTAGGCATATGGGGAATGTAAAGTAATAACTATTTTTGGAGGTATTACTATCTACTATAAAAGTAGAGAAATTGAAATTTGGAAATTTGCTAATTTTTCCATATTTTTGGTAAATTTGGGATTTTTTTTATAAATAAAAATGAATTTATTTATTACTCAATTTTACCACTATCATGAAGTACAATATGTGATAAAAAAAAACATTTTCAGAATGGTCTGAATAAGTAAAAGTGTTTAAAAGTTATCACCACATAAAGTGACACATGTCAGATTTGCAAAAAGTGGCCTGGTCCTTAAGGTGAAATATGGCAGGTTCCTGGAGGGGTTAACAACAAAACAGACACATTTTTTATACTAGTTGGCAAAAACATTGAAATACTTGTATCACTTCACTAATTATGTGACTTCTGAAGGTAATTGGTTGCACCAGAGCTTTTTATGGGCTTCCTAACAAAGGGGGTGAATACATATGCACATGCCAGTTTTCTGTTTTCTATTCCTAAACAATAGTTTTATTTATATATTTTTCTTATTTTACTTCACCAACTTAGACTATTGTGTTCCGATCCATCACATAAAATTCAGATAAACAAAACATTGAACTTAAGGCTGTAATGGAACAAAACATGAAAAAAGTCAAAGGTGGGGTGAATACTTTTGCAAGGCACTGTATATGACGGGAGTGTAGATAAAATGTTTTCTGTGTAGGTGTCCTCAACAATCAGGTAAGCAATGTTTTGAAGTTTACACACCGAGATTACAAATTCTACAATGGAGAGGGTAAAGTTAGCTAAATTCAGTATTTTCAAACCTGTATAAAGATTGTAAGTCACCAGGTAATATATTTTTTGTTTTAACATGGAAATGGTTTACATATGTAGGGTTGGCGGTTTTGGATTTGTAGGTAGTTTTCTTGTCTCATTAGCAAATGACTACTGTATTGTAAATGTCTTGTATGTCATTTCTATGTTGTTGCATTAAAATATCACTATTTAAGAAGGAAGCTTAAAAGGAAACTGTCACCATGGAAAATCACATCATAGAGAAGGAGGAACTGAGAAGACTATATACTTTCGTGGGAAAAGATTCAGTATAACGTGTATTTTAGTCATATAAATTCCTGCTTAGTCTGAACTTTGAAATCAAGGATTCGGTCCTATCAGTGATTGACAGCTCTCTCTCTGTATACACAGTCATAGAGGGCAAGCTGTCAATCACTGATAGGGCCACCTCCTTGACTTCAAGGCCCAGAATGAATAGGAATTTAAATGTATAAATTACAAATTATGCTGAATATTTTCCCTAAAACTATATAAAAATCTTCTCAACTCCTCCTGCTCTATAACATGTTGAATGCATCTTGGAAACCACCTATTGTCACAGGTTCCCTTTAAAAGGGTTTTTACATAGGACAATAATAAACAGTATAAGCATTTATTAGAACAATCATTCTCAACCCAACTTGCAGTGATGTGCTGTTCTTGCACATGGGTCTGAGGAGACCAGTGAGTGACTGCAGTGGTCTCATGACCAAAAATAGGTCCCTACTAGAGATGAGCGAATCATAGTTGACGAAATGGAAATCGATACGAATTTCAGGAAAAATCAAATTTCCTCACGCTTCGTGGTAACGAATCGCAATTTTTCCAGAAATTGCTGCTGCGCATGTTATAACATGGGAACGAGGGATCGCCCACAATGTCATGCATGCAGCCAATCAGCAGCCAGCCCCTGTAATGTCACAGACCTATAGACTTAGCCATCTTGGTTTTTGCCATTTTCCAGTGAACTTAGTGCAGGGAGAGATGTGACAGACGCTAGGGACAGTGTTAGAAAATACTTTATTCAGCAAAAAAAAAAACGATTTAGAAGTTCAGGGAAAGATCATTCAAAGGATAGGGAGGCATTATCCACACTATAGGCAGAGAGCAGGGTCTAATAAGGGAGTCTAAACGCTGGGTAATAGGAGCGATTACTATTACACCTTGCTGCACTAATTGGGGATCCAAATTGCACTATATGATAGTTTAGTAATTCCAGCAAACCTTGCTTGTTATTGGGGTGAAAGTGCTGTGTGAAACAACCAATTTTGGGGTCGATTAATAGGGAATCTAAGTACGTCTTATTAGCCGTTCTGTGGTGAACTTATATTGTTATACAGCCATTTTTGGGGTGTATTTACAGGAAATATAAGTACGTCTTATTAGCTTTTCTGTGGTGAACTTACATTGTCATACAGCCATTTTTGGGGTGTATTTATAGGAAATATAAGTACATCTTATTAGCCGTTCTGCGGTGAACTTACATTGTTATACAGCTATTTTTGGGGTGTATTTATAGGAAATATAAGTACGTCTTATTAGCCGTTCTGTGGGGAACTTACACATTGTTATACAACCATTTTAGGGGTTTATTTACACTAAATATAAGTATGTCTTATTAGCCATTCTGTGCTGAACTTACATTGTTATACAGCCATTTTTTTGGTGCATTTATAGGAAATCTAAGTACGTCTTATTAGCCATTCTGTGCTAAACTTACATTGTTATACAGCCATTTTTGGGGTGCATTTATAGGAAATCTAAGTACGTCTTATTAGTCATTCTGTGCTGAACTTATATTGTAATACAGCCATATTTGGGGTGTTTACTTTTCATTTAATTATTTTATTTTACAGTATGTAGACCGTTGAGGGGGACATCAGTAACATGCAGACAGTAGTGGATGATGATGTAGCTTGAACACCGAATCTGTGGGCAGAAGGTGAAGCGTGGCCAGGGCACTCCGGCCCTGTGTCAACACATGCAGCATCTACATAGAGTGGCCTGGGAGAACCGTGGCTCCGATGTAGTGGTCCAGCCTGCCGCAGAAACCGCTGCATCACTCAGTGGCCCACACTCCATTTCCTGCAGTCAAGGCTCCACCACCACAGCCAAAGGGAGCTATCTTTCCTTCCCATCATCTGCTGGTCCTCATGCTCCTGATCTTCCTCTTTCCTGTCTGTCATTTTGTCAGCAATCAATCATCGAAGCGATTGCAAAAAGACAGCAGTACGTGTGCACTCATCCAATGGCGCAGAAGCTGAACGTGCTCCTGGCCAAGTTGCTGGTGCTGCAGTCCCTCCCTTTCCAAGTGGTGGACTCTGCACCTTTCAGAGAACTAATGGCTTGTGCCGAGCAAAGGTGGAGAATACCAAGCCGACATTTCTTTCCAAAAAAGGTAGTACCAGCCCTCCACACGTATGTTAAACAGAAAATGGGCCAGTCCTTGAACCTGTCGGTGTCCGCTAAAGCTCACAGCGCCGACGTGTGGAGCTGTAACTACGGTCAAGGACAATCTATGTCCTTTACGGACCACTGGGTAAATGTGGTTCCTGCCCAGCCACACCAGCAAATTGGCCAGGTGATGCCACTGCCGCCTCCACGTTCTCAAGCTGTGGGTCCTGTGCCAATGTCCGCCTCTGCCTTTTCATCCTCCAACATGTCCTCAGCCTCCACTGCAGGAACAATTAAGAGTGCTCCTCCAGCATAACACATGTGCAGGGCACGGCGGTGTCACACTGTTCTGCACCTCGTTTGCCTGGGCGAACAGAGTCACACAGGGGAGGAACTGCTTGGCGCCCTCCATCAAGAAATCTAATCCTGGCTTTCTCCTCGCCAACTCAAAATCGAAACCATGGTGACCGACAACGGGAAAAACATGGTGATGGCGTTGCGTCAAGGAGGGCTGAGCCATGCATGGCGCCCGTGTTCAATCTGGTTGTAAAGCGGTTCCTGAAGTCTTCACCCAATCTGCAAGACTTCCTGAAAATGGCCAGGAAACTTGGCATTCCCCAACATCAGTTAATATGCACATTTCCATCCATTGGAATGCCACACTCCATATGTTGAACCGACTATATAAACATTTCTTGATGATACAGGCAGACAGAGGTACTCCCCTGTGTAACTTCGATGTTAGCCAGTGGCAGCTCATGCATGACACCTGCCGTTTGCTCTGGCCCTTTGAGGAAGCCACTTTATTTGTCAGTCGCCAGGACTACGGGATGAACAACGTCATTCCACTGCTTTATGTCCTGAAAAAGATGCTGCTAAATCTGACTAGCCAGGGGACAGGAGATGAGGGGCTGACATCTCATGGCCACATGAGCCCTGTAGGGGCTGAAATGGAAGAGGAGGACATTCGCACACAAGCAATGTGTAGAGAAATGGGTGGTTTTTCTGCAAAAATTACAGGAGAGGAGGAGCAGGAGCAGCCGGAGGAGCAACAGGGCGATGAGGAAGACGAGGCAGATGACCCAGACACACCGTGGCAGTATGCAGTGGAGATGGAGACAGGGAGTTGCTGCTGCGAATAGAGTTCAGCGGACACCTGGATGTTCAGGTTCGGCAGGTTCGGCCAAACTTGAAAAAAAAGTTCGGGTTCCCGAACTTGACCCCGAACCCGAACCCCATTGAAATCAATGGGGACCAGAACTTTTGGGCACTAAAATGGCTCTAAAAAAGTCCTGGAAAGGGCTAGAGGGCTGCAAAATGCATCAAAATGTGCTTAAGAGCATGGCAACTGTTCTGCAAAAAAATGTGGATAGGGAAATGACTTAAAATAACATAAAATACAGAAAAATTAAAAATAACAATCTGGATCTAGGAGTAGGAGGTTAAGGAGGCGGTGGATGGGTGGATGTGGCGGTGTAGGTTGATGTGGCGGTGTAGGCGGCGGTGAAGGAGGAATAGGTAGCCAACACTGATTTGCGTTATTTTTTATCTTTAAATTGGGGTATCCCCCAAAAGATTGGGACATATAACAAAATAAAACTAAGAATAAGTGCACTTGAGTACAAGAATGGATGGTTGAGGCTGGTATAAATGTCTATTCTGCACAAGGTAAGGACAAGTCCTGTGGGATCCATGCCTGGTTCATTTTAATAAACGTGAGCTTGTCCACATTGGCTGCGGCCTGTGATAATGCTCTCTGCCGTGCTAAACACACGTTCACACTATACACTGGCTGCAGGGCAGGTCAGCACCTCCAAGGCTGACAAAGCTTTTCCACATTTTGGCCATGCTAACCCTGCCTTCTCAGGTGCTGGTAGTGCCCCAGCTGCGTTGGCGACCTCTTCCTCCTCCTCTGCCTTTGCCTTGTGCTTCCACTGTGCCCCTGCTGTCAGGTGGGAATGCTATCATCAGCTTCCGATCAGTAACAGATGTTTTCACTAAATTTAGTTCCCTGTCAGCAATGCAGAGGAGGGGTTCATTCACGGCAAAAGGGGATTCATGTCACCCAGCAATAGAACAGAGGATTTTGAGAGATTTAGGCCCCTGTCAGCAATGCAGAGCAGGGGTTCATTCACGGCAAAAGGGGGTTCATGTCACTCAGCAATACAACAGAGGATTTTGAGAGATTTAGGCCCCAGTCACCCAGGCAAAGCAGGGGTTCATTCACGGCAAAAGGGAGTTCATGTCACCCAGCAATAGAACAGAGGATTTTGAGAGATTTAGTGTAGCGGGGTTCCGAAGGTACACTCGGTCCCCCATTAGCCCCAGACCAGCTGCTTAGCTTCGGGAATGAGGATCTGTGTTTTACCTCGTTCCCAGGGCGGCTTTACTAGCTGGGTGGCTCCCTGCTCCTAAGTCTGCCTTGAGCGCCGAGCTGATCACTCGGTGCTCGACTGGTTGGTCTGTCGGTCATGTGACGCTGGCCACGTCACAGGACCCTCACTCCCAACTATAAATACAGGCAGCCTGCTGGCCACAGGTTGCCTGTTAATTTAGGTTCCACCTGTGATTTGGTCTTTCCTGGCGTACTTACCTCCTGCTGAATTCCTGACGATCCACTGCCTGCTCCTTGTGTACTTTGCTGCTCTCCTGGTATTCTGACCCCGGCCTCCTCCTGACGATCCTCTGCTGACTCCTTTGGTACTTCACGTCTCTCCTGGTATTTATGACCCCGGCTTCTCCTGACAATTCTCTGCTTGCTCCATTTGTACTTTGTAGCTTTCTTGGTATTGACTCGGTCCGTTCACGTCCTGTTGTTTGTCTGTCTGTCATCCCTGCACTTATTCCAAGTTAGGGATTGCCGTCCAGTTGTCCCCTGTCATCAGGACTCGCAAGGCAAGTAGGCAGGACCAGGGGTAAGGGTGGAGCGCAGTGGTCACTTCCCTCCCCCCTGTGTGTGTGTGTACGCGACCGTTACATTTAGGCCCCTGTCAGCAATGCAGAGCAGGGGTTCATTCACGGAAAAAAAGGGGGTTCATGTCATCCAGCAATACAACCGGGGATTTTGAGAGATTCAGGCCCCTGTCAGCAATGCAGAGCAGGGGTTCATTCATGGCAAAAAGGGGGATCATGTCACCCAGCAATAGAACAGAGGATTTTGAGAGATTTAGGCCCCTGTCAGCAATGCTGAGAAGGGGTTCATTCTCGGCAAAAGGGGGTTCATGTCACCCAGCAATAGAACAGAGGATTTTGAGAGATTTAGGCCCCTGTCAGCAATGCAGAGCAGGGGTTCATTCTCGGCAAAAGGGGGTTCATGTCACCCAGCAATAGAACAGAGGATTTTGAGAGATTTAGGCCCCTGTCAGCAATGCTGAGAAGGGGTTCATTCACGACAAAAGGGGGTTCATGTCACCCAGCAATAGAACAGAGGATTTTGAGAGATTTAGGCCGCTGTCAGCAATGTATAGCAGGGCTAAATTCACGGCAAAAGGGGGTTCATGTCACCCAGCAATACAACAGAGGATTTTGAGAGATTTAGGCCCCTGTCAGCAATGTAGAGCAGGGGTTCATTCATGGCAAAAGGGGGTTCATGTCACCCAGCAATACATCAGAGGATTTTGAGAGATTTAGACCCCTGTCAGCAATGCAGAGCAGGGGTTCATTCACGGCAAAAGGGGATTTATGTCACCCAGCAATACAACAGAGGATTTTGAGAGATTTAGGCCCCTGTCAGCAATGCAGAGCAGGGGTTCATTCACGGCAAAAGGGGGTTCATGTCACCCAGAAATACAACACAGGATTTTGAGAGATTTAGGCCCCTGTCAGCAATGCAGAGCAGGGGTTCGTTCACGGCAAAAGGGGGTTCATGTCACCCAGCAATACAACAGAGGATTTTGAGAGATTTAGGCCCCTCTCAGCAATGTAGAGCAGGGGTTCATTCACGGAAAAAGGGGGTTCATGTCACCCAGCAATACAACAGAGGATTTTGAGAGATTTAGGCCCCTGTCAGCAATGCAGAGCAGGGGTTCATTCACGGCAAAAGGGGGTTCATGTCACCCAGCAATACAACAGAGGATTTTGAGAGATTTTAGGCCTCTGTCAGCAATGCAGACCAGGGGTTCATTCACTGCAAAAGGCGTTCATGTCACCCAGGAACAGAACAGAGGATTTTGAGAGATTTAGGCCCCTGTCAGCAATGCAGAGCAGGGGTTCATTCACGGCAAAAGGGGGTTCATGTCACCCAGCAATACAACAGAGGATTTTGAGAGATTTAGGCCCCTGTCAGCAATGTAGAGCAGGGGTTCATTCACGGAAAAAGGGGGTTCATGTCACCCAGCAATAGAACAGAGGATTTTGAGAGATTTAGGCCCCTGTCAGCAATGCAGAGCAGGGGTTCATTCACGGCAAAAGGGGGTTCATGTCACCTAGCAATACAACAGAGGATTTTGAGAGATTTAAGTTCCTGTCAGCAATTCAGAGCAGGGGTTCATTCACGGCAAAAGGGGGATCATGTCACCCAGCAATACAACAGAGGATTTTGAGAGATTTAGGCCCCAGTCACCCAGGCACAGCAGGGGTTCATTCACGGCAAAAGGGGGTTCATGTCACCCAGCAATACAACATAGGATTTTGAGAGATTTAGGCCCCAGTCACCCAGGCACAGCAGGGGTTCATTCACGGCAAAAGGGGTTTCATGTCACCCAGCAATAGAACAGGAGGATTTTTAGAGATTTAGGCCCCTGTCGGCAATGCAGAGCAGGGGTTCATTTACGGCAAAAGGGGGATCATATCACCCAGCAATACAACAGAGGATTTTGAGAGATTTAGGCCCCAGTCACCCAGGCACAGCAGGGGTTCATTCACGGCAAAAGGGGGATCATATCACCCAGCAATACTACAGAGGATTTTGAGAGATTTAGGCCCCTGTCAGCAATGTAGAGCAGGGGTTCATTCACGGCAAAAGGGGGTTCATGTCACCCAGCAATACAACAGAGCATTTTGAGAGATTTAGGCCCCTGTCACCCAGGCACAGCAGGGGTTTGTATATGGCAAAAATGGTAAAATGTCACCCGACAATTGAAAATAAAAAAAATTCAATTTAGGGCGCTAAAATTGGCATTTTTTGGAATTAAAATGGCTCTAAAATAGTCCTTGAAAAGACTAGAGGGATGTAAAAGGCAGTAAAATGTGCTTAAGAGTATGGCAACTGCTCTGCAAACAAATGTGGATAGGGAAATAACTTAAAATGAAATAAAATAACTAAAAATTACAAATTATTAACCTGCAACTCAGAGAAGGAGGTGGATATGGAGTCGGAGGTTGAGGAGGCGGTGAATGTGGTGTTGTAGGTGGAGGCAGCAATGGAGGAGGAACAGTTAGCCAACAATGTTTTTTTTATTTTTTATGGGGGTAGGTAGCCCCCAAAATATTGGGACAAATAAAAAACAAAAAAACAAAGAATCATTGCACTTGACTTGAGTACAAGAATATATCTTTCATGGTGGTATAAATGTCTATTCTGCACAAGGTACAGACAAGTCTTGTGAGATCCAAGCCTGGTTCATTTTAATGAACGTGAGCTTGTCCACGTTGGCTGTGGACAGGCGGCTGCGGCTGTCTGTAATGACGCCTCCTGCCGTGCTAAATAAACGTTCAGAGAGTACACTGGCTGCAGGGCAGGCCAGCACCTCCATGGCATACAGGGAAATCTCTGGCCATGTGGACAATTTGCAGACCCATTAGTTGAATGGGGCAGAACCATCAGTCAGTACGTCTAGTCATCTGCACAGGTACTGTTCCACCATGTTGTTCAAATGCTGCCTCCTGCTAACACGCTCCATATCAGCAGTTGGGCCGGTTGTTGCGGCGAGGTGACAAAGGTTTTCCACATGTCGGCCATGCTAACCCTGCCTTCTGAGGTGCTGGCATTGACACAGCTGCGTTGGCGACCTCTTTCTCCTCCCCTGCCTTTGCCTTGTGCTTCCAAGCGTCAGTCGGGAATGCTTGTCCCCCGGCGTCAGTCGGGAATGCTCTCAGGAGCGTGTCTACCAGCGTGCGCCTGTAGTCGCGCATCTTCCGATCACTCTCCAGTGAGGGAATTAAGGACGGCACATTGTCTTTGTAATGGGGATCCAGCAGGGTGGCCACCCAGTAGTCAGCACACGTTAAAATGTGGGCAACTCTGCAGTCGTTGCGCAGGCACTGCAGCATGTAGTCGCTCATGTGTGCCAGGCTGCCCAGAGGTAAGCACAAGCTGTCCTCTGTGGGAGGCGTATCGTCTGCGTCCTCTGTATCCCCCCAGCCACGCACCAGTGATGGGCCCGAGCTGCGTTGGATACCACCCCGCTGTGAACATGCTTCATCCCCATCCTCCTCCTCCTCATCCTCCTCATCCTCCTCCTCCTCCTCCAGTAGTGGGCCCTGGCTGGCCAAGTTTGTACCTGACCTCTGCTGTTGCAAAAATCCTCTTTCTGAGCCACTTCTAAAAGACTGGCCTGAAAGTGTTAGAGATGACCCCTCTTCCTCCTCTTCGTCCTGGGCCACATCCTCTTCCATCATCGCCCTAAGTGTTTTCTCAATGAGACATAGAAGTGGTATTGTAACGCTGATTACGGCGTTATCGCCACTGGCCATGTTGGTGGAGCACTCGAAACAGCGCAACAGGGCACACAGGTCTCGCACGGAGGCCCAGTCATTGGTGGTGAAGTGGTGCTGTTGCGCAGTGAGACTCACCGTGCGTGCTGCAGCTGAAACTCCACTATGGCCTGCTGCTGCTCGCACAGTCTCTCTAGCATGTGCAAGGTGGAGTTCCACCTGGTGGGCACGTCGCATATGAGGCGGTGAGCGGGAAGGCCAAAGTTGCGCTGTAGAGCAGACAGCCGAGTGGCGGCAGGATGAGAACGCCGGAAGCGCGCACAGACAGCCCGAATTTTACGCAGCAGCTCAGACATGTCTGGGTAGTTGTGAATGAATTTCTGCACCACCAAATTCAGCACATGCGCCAGGCAAGGGATGTGCGTCAAACCGGCTAGTCCCAGAGCTGCAATGAGATTTCGCCCATTATCGCACACCACCAGGCCGGGCTTGAGGCCCACTGGCAGCAACCACTCGTCGGTCTGTTGTTCTATACCCCGCCACAACTCCTGCGCGGTGTGGGGCCTGTCCCCCAAACACATCAGTTTCAGAATGGCCTGCTAACATTTACCCCTAGCTGTGCTGAAGTTGGTGGTGAAGGTCTGTCGCTGACCGGATGAGGAGGTGGTAGAAGAGGAGGAGGAAGCCGAGTAGGAAGAGGAGGCAACAGGAGGCAAAGAATGATGCCCTGCGATCCTTGGCGGCGGAAGGACGTGTGCCAAACAGCTCTCCGCCTGGAGCCCAGCCGCCACTACATTTACCCAGTGTGCAGTTAGGGAGATATAGCGTCCCTGGCCGTGCTTACTGGTCCACGTATCTGTGGTTAGGTGGACCTTGCCACAGATGGCGTTGCACAGTGCACACTTGATTTTATCTGATACTTGGTTGTGCAGGGAGGGCACGGCTCTCCTGGAGAAGTAGTGGCGGCTGGGAACGACGTACTGTGGGACAGCAAGCGACATGAGCTGTTTGAAGCTGTCCGTCTCCACCAGCCTGAATGACAGCATTTCAAAGGACAGCAGTTTAGAAATGCTGGCATTCAGGGCAAGGGATCGAGGGTGGCTAGGTGGGAATTTACGCTTTCTCTCAAAAGGTTTGTGAGATGGAGAGCTGAATGCTTCCGTGTGACATGGTGGAGATGCTTGGTGACGAAGGTGGTGTTGTTGGTGGCATATACTCTGTTTGCTGGGCGGCAGGTGCCAACGTTCCTCCAGAGGCGGAGGAAGAGGCCGAGGGAGCAGGAGGGGCCTGAGCCCTTTCTTGGTTTTGAAGGTGCTTACTCCACTGCAGCCCGTGTCTCGCATGTATATGCCTGGTCATGCAGGTTGTGCTAAGGTTCAGAACGTTAATGCCTCGCTTCAGGCTCTGATAGCACAACGTGCAAACCACTCGCGTCTTGTCGTCAGCACATTGTGTGAAGAAGTGCCATGCGAGGGAACTCCTCGAAGCTGCCTTTGGGGTGCTCGGTCCCTGTTGACGGTGGCCAGTAGCATGCAAACTGTTTTGGCGACGGCTGCTCTGCTTTTGCACCCTGCTCCCGCTTTTGCTACGCTGTTGGCTCGGTCTCACCACTGCCTCTTCCTCCGAACTCTGAAAGTCAGTGGCACGACCTTCATTCCATGTGGGGTCTAGGACCTCATCGTCCCCTGCATCGTCTTCCACTAAGTCTTCCTCCCTGACCTCCTTTTCGGTCTGCACACTGCAGAAAGACACAGCAGTTGGCACCTGTGTTTCGTCATCATCAGAGACCTGCTGAGGTGGTATTCCCATGTCCTCATCAGGAAACATAAGTGGTTGTGCGTCAGTGCATTTTATGTCTTCCACCCCTGGGGAAGGGCTAGGTGGATGCCCTTGGGAAACCCTGCCAGCAGAGTCTTCAAACAGCATAAGAGACTGCTGCATGACTTGAGGCTCAGACAGGTTCCCCGATATGCACGAGGGTGATGTGACAGACTGATGGGCATGGGTTTCAGGTGCCACCTGTGCACTTTCTACAGAAGACTGGGTGGGAGATAATGTGAACGTGCTGGATCAACTGTCGACCACCCAATTGACTCTCGCCTGTTCTTGCTCAGGCCTTACCATTCTTAGAACGGCATTAGTCCCGGCCAAATATCGCTGTAGATTCTGGCAGCTACTGGGACCTGAGGTAGTAGGTTCAGTAGGACGTGTAGCTGTGGCAGAACGGCCATGTCTTCTCCCTGCACCAGAGCCTCCACCAACACCACCACCACGACCATGACTGCGTCCCTTATTAGATGTTTGCCTCATAGTTAGCATTCACAAAGCAAAGTAAAAAGTGGTTAAGTATGTTAAAAATAATTAACCGCCAATAAAAACCCTGATGTAGGGTATTGCACTCTATATTTTTTTTTAACTCTATATGACAGCGGTATTTGTGGCCTAAATGTGACACTCACTTATGCACGTCTTATCCCAGATGTGCAGTATATTAGAGGGTTTTTTCACCCTAACCAAAAAGCTGTATTTCTGTCCTAAATGTGACAGTGACTTATGCATGTGTAATCACAGATGTGCAGTATATTAGAGGCTTTTTTCACCCCAGTATGCCAAAGCCGTATTTATGGCCTAAATGCGACAGTGACTTATGCACGTGTAATCACAGATGTGCAGCATATTAGAGGCTTTTTTTTTCACCCTAACCAAAACGCTGTATTTCTGTCCTAAATGTGACAGTGACTTATGCACGTGTAATCCCAGATGTGCAGTATATTAGAGGGTTTTTTCACCCCAGTAACCAGAAAACTGTATTTCTGTCCAAAATGTGTCAGTTACTTATGCACGTGTAATCACAGATGTGCAGTATATTAGAGGCTTTTTTCACCCTAACCAAAAAGCTGTATTTCTGTCCTAAATGTGACAGTGACTTATGCACGTGTAATAACAGATGTGCAGTATATTAGAGGGTTTTTTCACCCCAGTAACCAAAAAGCTGTATTTCTGTCCTAAATGTGTGTGACTTATGCACGTGTAATCACAGATGTGCAGTATATTAGAGGCTTTTTTCACCCCAGTATGCCAAAGCCGTATTTATGGCCTAAATGCGACAGTGACTTATGCACGTGTAATCACAGATGTGCAGCATATTAGAGGCTATTTTTTCACCCTAACCAAAACGCTGTATTTCTGTCCTAAATGTGACAGTGACTTATACACGTGTAATCCCAGATGTGCAGTATATTAGAGGGTTTTTTCACCCCAGTAACCAGAAAACTGTATTTCTGTCCAAAATGTGTCAGTTACTTATGCACGTGTAATCACAGATGTGCAGTATATTAGAGGCTTTTTTCACCCTAACCAAAAAGCTGTATTTCTCTCCTAAATGTGACAGTGACTTATGCACGTGTAATCAAAGATGTGCAGTATATTAGAGGCTTTTTTCACCCCAGTATGCCAAAGCCGTATTTAGGACCTAAATGTGACAGTGACTTATGCATGTGTAATCACAGATGTGCAGTATATTAGAGGGTTTTTTCACCCCAGTAACCAAAAAACTGTTTTTCTGTCCTAAATGTGACAGTGACTTATGCACGTGTAATCACAGATGTGCAGTATATTAGAGGCTTTTTTCACCCCAGTATTAGTGTTGAGCGCGAATATTCGAATATTGAATTTTTTTTAGCGAATATCGGCACTTCGCTAATATTTCGAATATAGTGCTATAAATTCGATATTTTGAATATTCTTTTTTTTTTTTGTCCTTAGGATTCCTGGCTTCTCTAGTCAGTGCCCGTTGCCGCTTCTGATGACTTCCGTGCTCATGGAGCGTCCGCATCACCATGGGAACATCTCCATACTAGAATATACTGTCGAATTTGAGAATTACGTTGAAATCGCAATTCGATTAATTCAAGTTATAATAATCGAATTGCGATTTCAACTTAGCACTGCTATATTCCATATTATGATAGAATTAACGAATATGGAATATAGCAGTGCCAAGTTGAAATCGCAATTCGATTATTATAAACTTGAATTAATCGCATTGCTATTTCAACTTGGACCTGGTTTACTATGGTTGGCTTGGTAGAATTAGCGAATATGACGAATGTATTCGTCATATTCCTCAAAACGAAGATAACAAAGTATTCTCCATCTTCGTTTTAGCTCCATATTCGTCAACTTCGCTAATTCTAGCAATCAAATAGGAAAGTTGACAGCTAAGTTTAATTCGCTATGCGATTATATTACTTTGATTTAGTATAGTTATAAATAATTCTTGATTATTATAATGATTCTATTTCAAAAAAAAAAAAAGCAAAGTAATTTAATCGCATAGCGAATTAAACACAGCTGTCTCTATAGTCAACCTTGCTATTTGATTGCTAGAATTAGCGAAGTTGACGAATAGGTAGCTAAAACGAAGATGGAGAATACTTCGTTATCTTCGTTTTGAGGAATATGACGAATACATTCGTCATATTCGCTAATTCTACCAAGCCAAACAAAGTAAACCAGGTCCAAGTTTAAATAGCAATGCGATTAATTCAAGTTATAATAATCGAATTGCGATTTCAACTTAGCACTGCTATATTCCATATTTGTTAATTCTAGCCTAATATGGAATATAGCAGTGCTAAGTTGAAATCGCAATTCGATTATTATAACTTGAATTAATCAAATTGCGATTTCAACTTAGACCTGGTTTACTATGGTTGGCTTGGTAGAATTAGCGAATATGACGAATGTATTCGTCATATTCCTCAAAACGAAGATAACGAAGTATTCTCCATCTTCGTTTTAGCTACCTATTCGTCAACTTCGCTAATTCTAGCAATCAAATAGGAAGGTTGACTATAGAGACAGCTGCGTTTAATTCGCTATGCGATTTTATTACTTTTCTTTTTTTTTTTTATAAAAAGAATCGTTATAATAATCAAGTATTTAACTATTCAATTTTTTTTAAAAAATGCATAGTAATATAATTGCATAGCGAATTAAACTTAGCTGTCTCTTTAGTCAACTTTCCTATTTGATTGCTAGAATTAGTGAAGTTGACGAATAGGTAGCTAAAACGAAGATGGAGAATATTTTGTTATCTTCCTTTTGAGGAATATGACGAATACATTCGTCATATTCGTCATCTTCGCTAATTCTAGATATCAAACCAATAGGAAAGTAGCCTTATGCACGTGTAATCACAGATGTGCAGTATATTAGAGGCTTTTTTCACCCCAGTATGCCAAAGCCGTATTTATGGCCTAAATGTGACAGTGACTTATGCACGTGTAATCACAAATGTGCAGTATATTAGACGCTTTTTTCACCCCTTTAACCAAAAAGCTGTATTTCTGTCCTTACACGTGCAAGTGACTTATGCACGTGTAATCACATATGTGCAGTATATTAGAGGGTTTTTTAACCCCAGTAACCAAAAAGCTGTATTTCTGTCCTAAATGTGACAGTGACTTATGCACGTGTAATCACAGATGTGTAGTATATTAGAGGCTTTTTTCACCCTAACCAAAAAGCTGTATTTCTGTCCTAAATGTGACAGTCACTTATGCACGTGAAATCCCAGATGTGCAGTATATTAGATGGTTTTTTCACCCCAGTATGCCAAAGCTGTATTTCTGGACTTGCAGATAGCCTATGCTGGTGTACTATCATTGCATAAAATAGATGCCGATCATGTATTGATATTGACTAACTGAAGAAAAAAAAGTTATTTTTCAGCAGTAGTTGGCTCAGGGCAGGCTTAAAAAAATTGTGCACTGCACCCACAAAACACTTTTTCTGTAGATCGCTGAGTACATAAACCAGTTCTTGATGAGATTTCTCCCTGATCTCTCCCTCACAGCAGCTGCAGCCTCTCCCTACACTAATCCGAGCAGAGTGACGGGCGGCGCTACGTGACTCCAGCTTAAATAGAGGCTGGGTCATATGCTGCAGTTGGCCAATCACAGCCATGCCAATAGTAGGCATGGCTGTGATGGCCTTTTGGGGCAAGTAGTATGACACTTGTTGATTGGCTGCTTTGCAGCCTTTCAAAAAGCGCCATAAAAATCGCCGAACACCGAACCCGAATTTTACGTAAATGTTCGGGTTCTGGTCCAGGTGCCGAAAACCCTTTACAGTTCGGGTTCGCTCAACTTTAGCTGCAAACTCATCACTCTGTGGTCTCCTCCTGCTGCCGCCTCACCTCCACACTTTGTCACTGAACCAATTTTGTGGTCTCCTCATGCTGCTGTCACCTCAACAATCTGTGGTCTCCTCATGCTGCTGTCATCTCAACACTCTGTGGTCTCCTCATGCTACTGCCACCTCAACACTCTGTCACTGGGCCACTCTGTGGTCTCCTCATGATGCTGCCACCTTACCACTCCTTCACTGGGCCACTCTATGGTCTCCTCAGGCTGCTGCCACCTCACCACTATGTGGTCCTCTCATGCTGCTGCCAACTCACCACTCTGTGGTCTCCTCATGCTGATGCCACCTCACCACTCTGTAGTCTCCTCATGCTGCTGCAAACTCACCACTCTGTGGTCTCCTCATGCTGCTGCCACCTTAACAGTCTGTGGTCTCCTCATGCTGCTGCCACCTCACCACTCTGTGGTCTCCTCATGCTGCTGCCAAATCACCACTCTGTGGTCTCCTCATGCTGCTGCCACCTTAACAGTCTGTGGTCTCCTCATGCTACTGCCACCTCAACACTCTGTGGTCTCCTCATGCTGCTGTCACCTCAACACTCTGTGGTCTCCTCATGCTGCTGCCATCTCAACACTCTGTGGTCTCCTCATGCTGCTGCCACCTTACCACTCCTTCACTGGGCCACTCTATGGTCTCCTCATGCTGCTGCCACCTCAACACTCTGCAGTCTCCTCAGGCTGCTGCCACCTCACCACTATGTGGTCCTCTCATGCTGCTGCCAACTCACCACTCTGTGGTCTCCTCATGCTGCTGTTACCTCAACAATCTGTGGTCTCATCATGCTGCTGCCACCTCAACACTGTGGTCTCATCATGCTGCTGCCACCTCAACACTGTGGTCTCATCATGCTGCTGCCACCTCAACACTGTGGTCTCATCATGCTGCTGCCATTTCACCGCTCCTTTACTGGGCCACTCTGTGGTCTCCTCATGCTGCTGTCACCTCAACACTCTGCGGTCTCCTCATGCTGCTGCCACCTCAACACTTTGTCATTGGCCCACTATTGTGGTCTCCTCATGCTGCTGCCACCTCAACACTGTCACTAGGCCACTCTGTGGTCTCCTCATGCTGCTGCTAACTCACTAATCTGTGGTCTCTTTATTCTGCTTTCACCGCACCACTATGTGGTCTGCTCATGCTGCTGTTAACTCACCATTCTGTGGTCTCCTCATGCTAAAGCCACCTCAATACTCTATGGTCTTACGGTGTAAAAGGAGTGCACTCTTTCACACTATAGTAGGATCTTGGGCCGCTGCACAGTTCTTCATACCTGACGCTAACATTGACATGTAAGGCTGAGTTCACACTTGAATTATTTGGTCAGTTTTGGCCCCGTAACTGACCAAATAAGTGAAGTGTGAAGTGATTCTAAGAGTGACTCCTGTCATCTGCATGTCATACTGACTGACAGTACTGTTTCACTACCAAAGCTGGCTCCCTATACATGTTTCTGCAAGGCACAGTGTTCTACATCAATATACAGGCTCTCTGCAGCCAGGAAATAGCTGTATTTGAACCCAATTTTAGAAAATTTTACGAACCGACCAAATCGAATTTTGAGAAATTTGCTCATCTCTAGTCCTCACCACTTTTAGTCTGGTAGGGACTATCAGGAGCCATAGCTCTGGAACCAAGGGCATTTTGTAAGTTGGGCAAGTGTTTTTTTTTTCATTATTGTTTTTTATTCATTACTGGCTTCTATTAGCTTTTTAATTAGGCTAGACCATCCCATTAAGTATTGGAAGCCCAATACTTTACTAAAAGGTTAAGGCTACTTTCACACTCGTGTTTTGTGAGGATCCGTCATGGATGTATACGTTCAGATAATACAACTGTCCGCATCTGTTGAGAACGGATCCGTTGTACAGGATGGGCCATTTATATGGATACACCTTAATAAAATGGGAATGGTTGGTGATATTAACTTCCTGTTTGTGGCACATTAGTATATGTGACGGGGGAAACTTTTAAAAATGGGTGGTGACCATGGCGGCCATTTTGAAGTCGGCCATTTTGAATCCAACTTTTATTTTTTCAATAGGAAGAGGGTCATGTGACATCAAACTTATTGGGAATTTCACACAAAAAACAATGGTGTGCTTGGTTTTAACGTAACTTTATTCTTTCATGAGTTATTTACAAGTGTCTCTTTGTTTACAGCCTTTGACATGTCGCCGAGGTTAACACGTGAGGAGCGGATAGAAATTGTGTTGATGTCTGGTGAACGCAGTAACCGGGTCATTGCAGCAGATTTCAATGCAAGACACCCTACGAGACCACCCATCTCCCATGCTACAGTTAGCAAACTGCTTGCTAAGTTTCGTGAAACTGTTTCAGTGTTGGATTTGCCAAAATGTAGACGCATGAAATCTGTCTCTAATGAAGAAACATCAGTGGCTGTCCTAGCTTCATTCAGCAAGAGCCCACAGCGTAGCACTCGCCGCATGTCACTGGAGAGTGGCATTAGTCGAACATCCCTTCGGCGGATATTAGCTACTCACAAATGGCACCCTTACAAACTCCAGCTACTGCAGCATCTCAACGAGGATGACCCAGATCAGCGCACTGAATTTGCAGAATGGGCAAAACAAAAATTGGAACAGGACCCTCAGTTTACGCAGAAGATTTTGTTCAGTGATGAGGCAAACTTTTATGTGAATGGTGAAGTTAACAAACAAAACCACCGCTATTGGTCTGACCCTAACCCACATTGGATAGATCCCTCCAAGACTGTTGGAACAAAAAAATTGATGGTATGGTGTGGTATATGGGATACAAAGATAGTGGGGCCATTCTTCATCAATGGAAACCTCAAGGCCACTGGATATGCGAAATTGCTACATTATGATGTGTTTCCCTCTTTATGCACTGAAGCTGGCACGTTCCTTGAGTTTTTCCAGCAAGATGGTGCACCACCACATTATGGGTGTCAGGTCCGAGCATTCCTAGATGAAAAGTTTCCTGGAAAGTGGATTGGTCATCGTGGGCCAGTTGAATGGCCCCCAAGGTCTCCCGATCTGACCCCCTTAGACTTTTATCTTTGGGGTCATCTGAAGGCAATTGTCTATGCTGTGAAGATACGAGATGTGCAGCACCTGAAACTACGGATACTGGAAGCCTGTGCTAGCATTTCTCCTGCGGTGTTGCTATCAGTGTGTGAAGAGTCAGAGAAGAGGGTTGCATTGACAATCCAACACAATGGGCAGCATATTGAACACATTTTATAAGTGGTCAGAAACTTGTAAATAACTCATGAAAGAATAAAGTTACGTTAAAACCAAGCACACCATTGTTTTTCTTGTGAAATTCCCAATAAGTTTGATGTGTCACATGACCCTCTTCCTATTGAAAAAACAAAAGTTGGATTCAAAATGGCCGCCATGGTCACCACCCATCTTGAAAAGTTTCCCCCCTCACATATACTAATGTGCCACAAACAGGAAGATAATATCACCAACCATTCCCATTTTATTAAGGTGTATCCATATAAATGGTCCACCCTGTATTATCTTTAACATAGCCAAGATGGCTCCGTCTTGAACACCATTGAAAGTCAATGGAGGACGGATCAGTTTTCTATTGTGCCAGATTGTGTCAGTGATAACGGATCTGTCCCCATTGACTTACATTGTGTGCCAGGACAGATCCGTTTGGCAGCGTTTTGGTGTCCGTCTCCAAAGCGGAATGGAGACTGAACTGATGCAAACTGATGCATTCTGAGTGGATCCTTTTCCATTCAGAATGCATTAGAATGCAAACTCATACGTTTTGGACCGCTTGTGAGAGCCCTGATCGGATCTCACAAATGGAAAGCCAAAACGCAAGTGTGAAATTAGACTAACTTAGGTTGTGTTATTTCAAAGAGCTTACAAGAGCAAGCTTCAGAGCTCACTTGAATTAGTTATTGACTTTCATGATTGACTTCTCTGTGTTGACTTACTTTTGTGTTTATTAGATACTGACATAGCTTTTTTATGTGTAACATGCAGGCTTGGATTGGCTCACAGGGGTACAGGGGAATCTCCCGGTGAGCCACTGAGCAAGGTGGACCCCTAGTCCCCCACCCCCTGCACACGTGGCAGATAACACATTAGATTTACTGCACTACATACATATATTCAATGTACAGCACCTCAACTAGCCTATGTTTATATTTTTAAAAAAAATTGATTATTTATTATATTTGAATGTATCCGTACGGTGAGCCCCCAAAATAAATTTTACTGGTGGGCCCTAGGTACCCCAGTCCGACACTGGTAACATGACTAGTGTTGTACGTGAGGGAGAGGAATAGGTAACTAGATGTCTTTATGTGTGAAACTGCACATGTCCAGCCTTTCTACCTTATGCTTCTGAATGAATAAATGGATGGCTAGACAAAGCAACAATAAAAAAAATCCTGAATTACTTCCACAGGCAGCATAAATTGCATTTTGTTATACAGGTTGTCATGCTTGTCAATATCTTCTGCTGATTCTAATAGGTTAGCTGATAAGCTCACCACCTATCGATATAACTGTAGTAATTGCAGTTAACTAGGTCTTCCTCCTCCACAAGTCTTTGGACTTTAAACATAATTTCCGTCAGCTGGTCTAAGAGATCATTTATTTCCCTGAGGTTTTACAGAGATATCCACCCCCAGATTTCAAATAATTAATACCAAATATTTGATTACGGAGGAAGGATGAGCCACTGATTGTTTTCTGTAGCCTATGAGTTTCTGTGAACCTGTGCATGACTTCCTCGCATGCAGAGAGCTAATTTTCAGACTATGGCCATGTGTGTATATAAATCAACAGCATAACATAATCAGAAAAAGCCATGACCACAAGCCAGATGTCCATATGAACCAAAGAACATTTCATATATTGCTTTGTTTTTTTGCTAATGGCAACACAAATACTGAGGTCTGGTGCTACATAGCAGTTTGGTCTATAGCAAATAACTACACAGAAGTGGCAGATGAAGCTTCTCATTCAGTGCTAGTGCACCATCTGTAGGGAGCAATTTTACATGTGGGGTTAAGTGCAAAGAATTGCTGAACAGGAACCCATAAAAGGTAGTTCCCTCCCCCTTTAACATGCCAATTAAAGCCATTTTGTAGGAGGTAAAAACTCAGTGGGGATTTGCAGTGGCCATCTGAAACCTACTAAACCTGGTAATAACATGACCCTGTGAGAACATCCTGACTCAGATGAAGATCTCACAGCAACCTGATGCGGCCAGCTGAGCTTGGAAGCAGTCCGTCACTTTTTTTTTCTGTGCAGATGCGGTGCATCAAGTTTGTTCCTGTGCTCTAGTTCTCAAATGGTATTTAGTGCCATTTGCAAGGCCGACTGTGTCAGCAAATAAATCACTCTCAATTAAGCTTGCAAGATATCTTGCAACTTTAATTAAAAGATAAGCACTACAGGTTTTTACAAAATAATAGCACTTCAAAAATGTTTTTTTCTTACACCACTCGCCTTGGAATATTGAGTGTCTTTGTGTTCAGAGACGGATTTTAGGCCCAGATTGTGTTACACACTGGTTCATTTATACCAAGCATGTCAATGTCGGCAGCAAAGTGAGGGCTCTAAAATTGCTAGGAAGAACAATGCAAATAAATAAATTGAACCTTGGCCATCTATAATGGTTTGCTCTGATATGAATTAATGATGCCACTTAAATGGTGCTAATACAGAGGTAGTGGCCAAATGGGATTGAACTGAAGGAAATAAAAAAAATTATTTTGCTAAAGTTCAAATCATTAGGGGGATTTTCATGCAGGTCAGATAACGTTCAAAGCTAAGGGATAGAATATTTATGGCCAAGCACACCTAGCACTTAGTACGATTATTCTGTTGGGTCATAGCAAGATGCACTATGTGTAAAGCCAGGCTAATAGAGTACATTTAGATCTTATAATATACGCTGCGAATTATGGATATGAATGCTAGGGGAAGGGTACACGGGGTGGGATGCATGTCTATATATTCAGGTTTATGATTGTTATACATACATGGAGATATAAAGTGGTGCTTGAAAGTTTGTGAACCCTTTAGAATTTTCTGCCCAAAATTTGACCTACAACTACATGAGATTTTCACATAAGTCCTAAAAGTAGATACATTTTGAAAAAAAAAGAAAGTTGAAAAATCAATCAAAAATATTAGACTTTATTTATTCTGGATAATTATCTAAAATCACATCAGTAAGTGGCAAAAGTATGTGAACCTTTAGGATTAGCAGATAATTTGAAGGTAAAATTACAATCAGATGTAAGTAGGCAGCCTGTTTTATATAAAGAACAGGGATCTATCAAAGTCTGACCTTCATAGCACATGCTTTTGGAAATGTGTCATGGCACAAACAAAGCATATTTCTGAGGACCTCAGAAGAAGAGTTGTTTATGCTCATCAGGCTGGCAAAGGTTACAAAACCACCTCTAAAGGGTTTGTACTCCACCAATCCACAATCAGAAAGATTGTGTACAAACAGACAGTCATGTTTTTCTCATACAACCCTTTACCTGCAGAAAAAAAATCAATCCGAGTTCCTCAAACCTCTTTGCATCACAATGATTGCTAGTAAGATACAAATGTTTTCTTGTGTGATGATGTGTGGTTCTATTTGGTGCAAATTCCTCCATGCCTCTTTCAACTTATACATCAGTGTGTCATATCAAGTAAAAGAGAGCTACAGTCTGCAAATCTTCAACATAATGTGTGATTCCTTACTGGGAATTACCAAACCACAAAGAATGTCATTGTCAGTGTTCAATTCCCTTAGTCCAAGGAAGTATAAAAGTGAAAATGAACCAGCGGGATATTGAATTGGCAAGGAAGATTCCTTTTGTCGGCAGGACAGCTAGGCAGAACAAATAAGAGTTGTTGGGCTTACTGTGGGATTAGCATCTAGAGACTAAAGTAATTATAGGGTGAGTATTTTAATGAGTAGTAGTGGTGACATTAGTAGTATTATCAACTTATTCCTTAAGCCACAAAAGATTTTACTCTACTATCTAAATAGAAAATTGAATTGACCCCCTTCCCTACTTGCCCAATGAAGCTAAAAGCATGCACGAACTATATAAGCACAGTGAGAAGTCAAATATCTATTATTTGCCCCCGTGGGGAGTCCAATTCACCTGGAGGATATTCTTGATATCACACTGAGAAAGGTCAACAAGACTATAGTTGAAACGTCACCCATAAATCCCTTCCCGGCATTGCTTAACATTGTACCATTGTCCCATATAGCAGGCTTATAAATATGTCACTCAGGTGTAATTCCCAGATGTTAAAAATAATCAAATCAATCTTATATTTCAGTTTCTCAACCTTTTTTTTGTAAAGATGATCAAACCAAATTATAGAAATTTGTGCAGCTTCTATCATTTCCTGATGATTTGTGACATGAGTCAGAGTAACTTGAATCAGATTGCAGTATATATTAATTTGATTTTGGACATTTCATTCAAAGTTCTCCTATAGGATAGGTCATTAGGATATAAAGAATGACAACAGAAGTAGTATAATAGATGAAGACTGTCAGCAAAGATCAAAGCAATATTAGAACAAGAGTGAGTGGCCAATATTCCAGTGTTCGAGTAGTGACTCCTAAGGCTAGACAACTTTGAAATAAGTATACTGTAGGGTTTTACATTAGAACGCATGTTCCTTATCTTTAAAAATTCTGAGCAATGCAGCAATAAAGAAATAGATTTGCTTCTTTGTACGAATTCTACTTTGTGATAGGTACTGTAAATATATCAAACACCTGTTTATTTTCATCTGGATGGTGTATGGTGGAAATAAATTGGATCAGTCTGGCTCTGGCACAAGTGAGAAGAAACAATCCACAAATAGTGATGGCCTGAATAGTTCGCCGGCGAATAGTTCCCGGCGAACATAGCTTGTTCGCGTTCGCCGCGGCGGGCGAACATATGCGATGTTCGGTGCGCCCCCTATACATCATCATTGAGTAAACTTTGACCTTGTACCTCACAGTCAGCAGACACATTCCAGCCAATCAGCAGCAGACCCTCCCTCCCAGACCCTCCCACCTCCTGGACAGCATCCATTTTAGATTCATTCGGAATCTGCATTCTCAGTGAGAGGAGGGACAGTGCTGCTGCTGATTCAATAGGGAAAGCGTTAGCTAGGGCAGTGTTCTGTGTCCACAGACTCATCTGCTGTCAGGACAGCGTCCTGACAGCACCCCAAAAAGCCCTTTTCAGGGCTGGTACATCAGTCTATTTTTATTTTATTTTATATATATATATATATATATATATATATATATATATATATATATATATATTGCAGTTGCCTGCCCGTGTGTGAGAGGCTGCAGGCTCAGTCACAGACAGTACTGTGTGCACACCATTCATACAGGGTGTGACAGAAAATACCTCGCAGATAAAAATGTATTTAATCTTTTTCTGTGATCTAATCACATTGGCAAGCCAGTGTGTGTCAGGCCCACATAGACTGTATTGTGGCCACTGGCTAGTGGCTAGGCCTCCACTTATACCGTTACAGGGTGTCACTCACTCACAAATACCTCGCAGATAAATAAAAATTCTATTTAATATTTTTCTGTGATCTAATCACATTTGCAAGCCCGTGTGTGTCAGGCCCACACAGGCTGTATTGTGGCCACTGGCTAGTGGCTAGGCCTCCACTTATACCGTTACAGGGTGTCACTCACTCACAAATACCTCGCAGATAAATAAAAATTATATTTAATATTTTTCTGTGATATAATCACAGTTGCAAGCCAGTGTGTGTCAGGCCCACACAGACTGTATTGTGGCCACTGGCTAGGCCTCCACTTATACCGTTACAGGGTGTCACTCACTCACAAATACCTCGCAGATAAATAAAAATTATATTTAATATTTTTCTGTGATATAATTACAGTTGCAAGCCAGTGTGTGTCAGGCCCACACAGACTGTACTGTGCCCACTGCCCACCACTTATATAGGGTAGCACAGTACCTTGCACGCATAGTAACACTTATCTAATAAAAAATGACAGGCAGAGTCAGGCCACGCCGCAGGGGCCGTCGTGTTCTTTGTGCTGTGATTTCCACTGGCCCTGGAATAATGCCCAGTGTTCAGAGGCCACGTACCCTGAACCCAAAAAATTCTGAGAAAATAGTTGGCTTACACAGGACACCCAATCTTCAACAGCTTCCGCTAAGAACCTTGACGCACCATCCTCCTCCAGCTCAGCTTTGGTCACCTGCTCTCAAGTTACCACTCTCCCGCCCGCCCGCCACCACCACCACCACCACCACCACCACAGCCACTTCACTTGATCCCTCAGAGGAGTTATTTACACATCAGTTGGATGAAATTAGTGATGCACAACCATTATTGCCAGAGGATGTAGATAACAGGGATATGTCTCAGTCAGGCAGCATTACACACATGGACGTACAGTGTGATGATGATGATGATGTTGTACCCGCTGCTGCTTCCTTTGCTGAGGTGTCAGATACAAGTGAAGTGGTTGATGATGACGATGTGTCCGTGGATGCCACGTGGGTGCCTGCTCGAAGAGAAGAAGAAGAGAGGGAAAGTTCAGAAGGGGAGACAGAGAGAAGGAGGAGACGAGTTGGAAGCAGGGGGAGGTCGTCGCAAGGAGCTAGTGGCACAGTCAGACAGCATGTATCGGCACCCGGGGTCAGCCAGACAGCACGCCAATCAACGCATGCTGTTGCCACCACCAGAATGCCGTCATTGCAAAGCTCAGCAGTGTGGCATTTTTTTTGTGTGTCTGCCTCTGACAACAGCGATGCCATTTGCAACCTGTGCCAAAAGAAACTGAGTCATGGGAAATCCAACACCCACCTAGGTACAACTGCTTTGCGAAGGCACATGATCGCACATCACAAACGCCTATGGGATCAACACATGATGACGAGTAGAAGCAGCACACAAGCTCAAAGTCACCATCCTCCTCCTGGTCCAGCATCTTCAGCCACGTCAACCACTGCTGTCCTCCTTGCCCCCTCTCAACCACCCGCCACTCCGCCTCTCACCTTCAGCAGTTCCATCTCATCTGCCCACAGTCAGGTGTCTGTAAAGGAAATGTTTGAGCGTAGGAAGCCAATGTCAGATTCACCCCCTTGCCCGGCGTCTGACAGCTGGCTTGACGGAACTCTTAGCCCGCCAGCTTTTACCATACCAGCTGGTGGAGTCTGAGGCCTTCAAAAAATTTGTCGCTATTCCACAGTGGAAGGTACCCGGACAAATTTTTTTTTCATAAAAAGGCAATCCCAAACCTCTACTCAGTGATTGAAAAGGAAGTCATGGCATCTCTGGCATACAGTGTTGGGGCAAGGGTCCATCTGACCACTGATACCTGGTCTGCAAAGCACGGTCAGGGCAGGTATATCACCTACACTGCGCATTGGATCAACCTGCTGACAAGCATGGAATGCGTGGCTCTGCAGCAGAGTTGGTGACACCGCCACGACTTGCAGGCAGGCCTACTGCCACCTCCTCTACTCCTCCTACTCCATCCTCTTCCATAACCTCCTCGGCTGAGTCCTCTTCTGCTGCGGTGTCTGGCTGCACATCAACTGAATCCCCCCAGCTCCCCAGGGGCTATTCCACATCCTGGATACGACAGTGTCACGCTGTCTTGGGGTTGACTTGCCTGAAAGCAGAGAGCCACACTGGACCAGCACTCCTGTCCGCCCTGAACGCACAGGTGGATCAGTGGCTGACCCCGCACCAACTGGAGATCGGCAAAGTGGTGTGTGACAATGGAAGCAATTTGTTGGCGGCATTGAATTTGGGCAAGTTGTCACATCTGCCGTGCATGGCACATGTGTTAAATCTCATTGTACAACGCTTTGTGTCTAAGTACCCAGGCTTACAGGACGTCCTCAAGCAGGCCAGGAAGGTGTGTGGCCATTTCAGGCGTTCCTACATGGCCATGGCGCACTTTTCAGACATTCAGCGCCGAAACAACATGCCAGTGAGGCGCTTGATTTGCGACAGCCCGACACGTTGGAATTCAACACTCCTAATGTTCGACCACCTGCTCCAACAAGAAAAAGCCAACGAGTATTTGTATGACTGGGGTGCCAGGACAGCCTCTGCGGAGCAGGGACTTTTTTTGCCACATTACTGGACGCTCATGCGCAATGCCTGTAGGCTCATGCGTCCTTTTGAGGAGGTGACAAGTTGAGTTGACCTGCGGCAACGCTGCAAGAGGAGTATGAGGAAGAGGAGTCAAAGGAGGAATGTGGCTTTGAGGAGGAGGAAGACCAACCACAGCAGGCATCCCAGGGTGCTCGTTGTTGTCACCTATCTGGGATTTGTGGTGTTGTACGTGGCTGAGGTGAAGAACAGACCGTCAATGACATCTGTGAGGACGAGGAACGGGAAATGAGTAGCTCGGCATCCAACCTTGTGCAAATGGGGTCTTTCATGCTGTCATGTCTGTTGAGGGACCCTCGTATAAAAAGGATGAAGGAGAATGACCTATACTGGGTGGCCACGCTACTAGACCCCCGGTATAAGCAGAAAGTGGCAGAAATGTTACCAACTTACCGAAAGTCAGAAAGAATGCAGCATTTCAAAACAAAATTAAAAAATATGCTTTACACAGCTTATAAAGGGGATGTCACAGCACAACGGGAATCTAACAGGGGAAGAGGTGAAAGTAATCCTCCTACGACCTCGGCGGCAAGGACAGGACGCTTTACAGATAATTTGTTGATGGAGGACATGCAGAGCTTTTTCAGTCCTACACATCGCCACAGCCCTTCGGGATCCAGCCTTAGAGAACGACTCGACCGACAGGTAGCAGACTACCTCGCCTTAACTTGCAGATATCGACACTCTGAAGAGCGATGAACCCCTTGACTACTGGGTGTGCAGGCTTGACCTGTGGCCTGAGCTATCCCAGTTTGCGATAGAACTTCTGGCCTGCCCCGCTTCAAGTGTCCTGTCAGAAAGGACCTTCAGTGCAGCAGGAGGCATTGTCACTGACAAAAGAAGTCGCCTCAGTCAAAAAAGTGTTGATTACCTCACCTTCATTAAGATGAATGAGGCATGGATCCCGAAGGGACTGACAGTGGGGGATACGTTTGACTAACAAAAGGCCTGATGACATGCCTTGGCCTCAAAATGGTCCCCACGCTGCTGTATTTAATGTCTGCTTTTACTCTGTATATAAGATTTGTCAGTCTTATTCTCTGTATCATGAGGAAGGATCTGTAATATATGTTGATTCGAAACATGTTGATGAAATGAGCCTGATGTTTGGTTTTTAAGCACGTTTCCTAATAAAACACGCACTGCGAGGTGAAGCTGGACAATCTATTTTTTTCGCTACTTCTCAGCCTTGGTTCCGGTTCTGTGTCCGTGCTCCTCGGTGGTGTATGGTGAGGTGAGCTCCAACTTGGTGTTTTTACGTTTATGTATTTAATGTCTGCATACCGGATGACTTTCGTGAATTCTCCGCCACCAACTAGGGTTCAAGCCGCAATGTTTTAGTCACCTTTCTGCCTTGAAAACATCAATTTTTCCGGCCGCTGCTACAACAGCGGCTGCAACAATAACATAATTTTTCAGGCATGTGCACATGCCTAATTTTTCTGGCCTCTAGTGCTGCACTGTGGCTGCAAAAAAAAAGGCACATACAAGTGTCAATGTCACGGATGGTGTACAGGAAACAAGATGATACAATACAAACAATGACTCACTGGATCCACAACTAAGGAACAAAAGGGAGACCCCTGCAATCGACCTGCCGCTCTCCCTTATTGCTCAGCCTATGTGACCACCCCAAAGGTGGATGGGCGCATATCCACGTACCTCGGCTATCTTAGACCTGAAGGCCCTACAATAGTGAGGGGACACGACCACCGGCTCCCTACACAGACACGGAGGGAGTCAGGGTCACCTGGATCCAGACAACAGAAAATCATAAATACATAAACAGAACTTATCTTGCAGACGACTGTGGACAGGGAACTGGGAACTGGGAGCTGGGAACTGTGAACAGCATGCACACACACTCCAGGAAGTTGTATCAGCCGCACCCAACTGCCTTATGGGGAGGAATATAAAGGGAAGTGATCAGTCCGACTGCATGACAGCTGAGATAGACTAACGAGGTGAGGAACAGAAATCAAAACAAAGAAACTCAAGGAGGAGGATCTGGACGGCTCCTGTCAGAGCTTCTCAGCTGTCTGGTTGTGACAGTACCCCTCCCTCTAGGAGTGGACTCCGGACACTCAGGGCCCACCTTCTCAGGATGGGACCTATGGAAAACCCTGATGAGACGAGAGGCCTTAATGTCACGGATGGTGTACAGGAAACAAGATGATACAATACAAACAATGACTCACTGGATCCACAACTAAGGAACAAAAGGGAGACCCCTGCAATCGACCTGCCGCTCTCCCTTATTGCTCAGCCTATGTGACCACCCCAAAGGTGGATGGGCGCATATCCACGTACCTCGGCTATCTTAGACCTGAAGGCCCTACAATAGTGAGGGGACACGACCACCGGCTCCCTACACAGACACGGAGGGAGTCAGGGTCACCTGGATCCAGACAACAGAAAATCATAAATACATAAACAGAACTTATCTTGCAGACGACTGTGGACAGGGAACTGGGAACTGGGAGCTGGGAACTGTGAACAGCATGCACACACACTCCAGGAAGTTGTATCAGCCGCACCCAACTGCCTTATGGGGAGGAATATAAAGGGAAGTGATCAGTCCGACTGCATGACAGCTGAGATAGACTAACGAGGTGAGGAACAGAAATCAAAACAAAGAAACTCAAGGAGGAGGATCTGGACGGCTCCTGTCAGAGCTTCTCAGCTGTCTGGTTGTGACAGTACCCCTCCCTCTAGGAGTGGACTCCGGACACTCAGGGCCCACCTTCTCAGGATGGGACCTATGGAAAACCCTGATGAGACGAGAGGCCTTAATGTCACGGATGGTGTACAGGAAACAAGATGATACAATACAAACAATGACTCACTGGATCCACAACTAAGGAACAAAAGGGAGACCCCTGCAATCGACCTGCCGCTCTCCCTTATTGCTCAGCCTATGTGACCACCCCAAAGGTGGATGGGCGCATATCCACGTACCTCGGCTATCTTAGACCTGAAGGCCCTACAATAGTGAGGGGACACGACCACCGGCTCCCTACACAGACACGGAGGGAGTCAGGGTCACCTGGATCCAGACAACAGAAAATCATAAATACATAAACAGAACTTATCTTGCAGACGACTGTGGACAGGGAACTGGGAACTGGGAGCTGGGAACTGTGAACAGCATGCACACACACTCCAGGAAGTTGTATCAGCCGCACCCAACTGCCTTATGGGGAGGAATATAAAGGGAAGTGATCAGTCCGACTGCATGACAGCTGAGATAGACTAACGAGGTGAGGAACAGAAATCAAAACAAAGAAACTCAAGGAGGAGGATCTGGACGGCTCCTGTCAGAGCTTCTCAGCTGTCTGGTTGTGACAGTCAATTCCCCTTCGTGATCGTTACCTTGTTGTGGTGAAGGGGCTTGCATATCACAATGAAGCGATCATCACCTCTGGGTGTGTTGGCAATGTTGCCACACCCCAGATGATAAGGCTGTTGCTTCATTATGATCAGCCCAAAAGCGATCGGCTGGATAATTTTTCATAGAAAAAACTTGAATTTTTTTTTTTTTTTTTTTTTTTTTTAAGATGTATGGGTGGGTTTTTAATACAAACCGGATTCCAAAAAAGTTGGGACACTAAACAAATTGTGAATAAAAACTGAATGCAATGATGTGGAGATGGCAAATGTCAATATTTTATTTGTAATTGTCACGAGGGTATCAAGAGCCACGTCTGACTCCGTTATACCCGGGGTCAGGAGGTCGCAGCGGGTGGCTGCCCGCTCTATATCTAAAGATCACGTTGTTTCTTAGTGATTGTTTTCTGTGTTTGCCTTGCTATCCTTTTTGTCTCAATCAGGGATCCGTAGCTTCTCCTCCTCAGCTGTTTCTTGTCTGCCACTCCCAACCTCCTTATATTCTCCCCTCACTCTTCTCTAGTTGCCAGTTATAGAGCTTCCTGCCTGGACATCTATACTGACCCACTGGAGTTGTGAATCCTGGTTGTCGTTCCAGAGTGCTTCCCTCCGGATCCCTGTTGGGCTTCTTGTTGTCTCCTGTTGTCGCCCACCTGGGATTATATGCTGAGTTTGTATTGTCTGTCCTTCCCTTGGTGTTTTCCTTTAGAGCTAGTGGTGCGGACTAGTGTTCCCACCGCCCTGTTCACTATCTAGGGCTCAGCTTAGGGAAAGCCAGGGCTTTAGGCACGTGATCGGCGTACGGGTGAGGAACCCGTCTAGGGACGTCAGGGCAGCCAGGTGCCAGCCGCTAGGTGAGTCAGGGGTCACCACCTTCCCTCTCACTTGGGCAGGGCCTTCCTTGTTCCCTCCCTCTGTGTCACGTATGTGATAGTCACGCCGACCGTGATAGTAATAGAATGTAGATGACAGATCAAACGTTTAATCCGAGTAAATGTATCATTTTAAAGGAAAAATACGTTGATTCAAAATTTTACGGTGTCAACAAATCCCCAAAAAGTTGGGACAAGTAGCAATAAGAGGCTGGAAAAAGTAAATTTGATCATAACGAAGAGCTGGAAGACCAATTAACACTAATTAGGTCAATTGGCAACATGATTGGGTATAAAAAGAGCTTCTCAGAGTGGCAGTGTCTCTCAGAAGCCAAGATGGGTAGAGGATCACCAATTCCCACAATGTTGCGCAGAAAGATAGTGGAGCAATATCAGAAAGGTGTTACCCAGCGAAAAATTGCAAAGACTTTGCATCTATCATCATCAACTGTGCATAACATCATCCGAAGATTCAGAGAATCTGGAACAATCTCTGTGCGTAAGGGTCAAGGCCTTAAAACCATACTGGATGCCCGTGATCTCCGGGCCCTTAAACGACACTGCACCACAAACAGGAATGCTACTGTAAAGGAAATCACAGAATGGGCTCAGGAATACTTCCAGAAACCATTGTCAGTGAACACAATCCACCGTGCCATCCGCCGTTGCCAGCTGAAACTCTACAGTGCAAAGAAGAAGCCATTTCTAAGCAAGATCCACAAGCTCAGGCGTTTTCACTGGGCCAGAGATCCTTTAAAATGGAGTGTGGCAAAATGGAAGACTGTTCTGTGGTCAGACGAGTCACAATTCGAAGTTCTTTTTGGAAATCTGCGACGCCATGTCATCCGGACCAAAGAGGACAAGGTTATCAACGCTCAGTTCAGAAGCCTGCATCTCTGATGGTATGGGGTTGCCTGAGTGCTTGTGGCATGGGCAGCTTGCATGTCTGGAAAGGCACCATCAATGCAGAAAAATATATTCAGGTTCTAGAACAACGTATGCTCCCATCCAGACGTCATCTCTTTCAGGGAAGACCCTGCATTTTTCAACAAGATAATGCTAGACCACATTCTGCATCAATCACAACATCATGGCTGCGTAGGAGAAGGATCCGGGTACTGAAATGGCCAGTCTGCAGTCCAGATCTTTCACCTATAGAGAACATTTGGCGCATCATAAAGAGGAAGGTGCAACAAAGAAGGCCCAAGACGATTGAACAGTTAGAGGCCTGTATTAGACAAGAATGGGAGAGCATTCCTATTTCTAAACTTGAGAAACTGGTATTCTCGGTCCCCAGACGTCTGTTGAGTGTTGTAAGAAGAAGGGGAGATGCCACACAGTGGTGAAAATGGCCTTGTCCCAACTTTTTGGGGATTTGTTGACACCATGAAATTCTGATTCAACATATTTTTCCCTTAAAATGGTACATTTTCTCAGTTTAAACTTTTGTTCCGTGATTTATGTTCTATTCTGAATAAAATATTAGAAGTTGGCACCTCCACATCATTGCATTCAGTTTTTATTCACGATTTGTATAGTGTCCCAACTTTTTTGGAATCCGGTTTGTACATAAAATAAAAAAATCATAATAAAGTCTCTTAATAGTTTATTAGAAATAATGCAGACAATTTAAAAAATCCCCATCAATTCCAATACAAAGCAAGTACAAAGCTCAGAACTAAATTATTCCAGCATGTCGTAATGGTTCGTTAATTCGACAATGGTTAATCAATTTGACACATGTCCCCGGATAGGGGACGTAACAGGGATTAAACTGATAGGAATAGTACTATTTAAGACACCACTCATATAGGGTGTCACAGCACATTACTCCGTGCACGCGCAGTGCCCCAACTTGGGAGTAAGAGGACCGACCAAGCTGCTTTTTCCATCTCCCGGTTCCTAAATTCAATTCAGTTTGGTGTATCAGAGTTTGGTCTGTCACTGTGAAGGCAGTCGAAGGTACCCGGCCTAAATTTTTTTTCACAAAAGGCAACCCCACCCTGATATGGGACGTAACAGGGATTAAACTGATGAGAAGAGAGAACTACAGAAAATACCACTCATATCGGGTGTGACAGTAAATTGCACGGCGCAGACGCAGTGACCGTGGCGTAAATTCAAACAAAGGGGAGGGAGCCAGCTTTTTTTTAACCATCTCCCCGTTCGAAAAATCAATTTAATAAATGGACCCCAGATTGGGGACGTAACAGGGATTAAACTGATGAGAAGAGAGAACTACAGAAAATACCACTCATATCGGGTGGGACAGTAAATTGCACGGCACAGACGCAGTGACCATGGATTCAAACAAAGGGGAGGGAGCCAGCGTTTTTTTAACCATCTCCCCGTTCGAAAAATCAATTCAATTCACCTTTCCGTGACCCTTGGTGTTGTACGTGGCTGGGTGGAGGAAGAAACCTTCAATGACATCAACGGGACATGGCTAGCTTGGTATCCAACCTTGTACAAATGGTGAGTTTGCGGTTGGGCAAATGGACTGTTTGCGTTTGTTTGCGGTGCATTAAGTTTGGTCTGTCAATGTCTGTGAAGCGGGCGTAACCCGTTACACTACCTGATCGATACAACATCATACCTGATTGTATACACACACTGGATGTTTTAAACCACGTTGTTCAAAAAAATATTGGATTGTTAGGTGATTTATGCCCTTTATGGATTAAAATCCAACTCTGCGTCAACTATGTAATTTTCCATGGGAGTTTTGCCATGGATCCCCCTCCGGCATGCCACAGTCCAGGTGTTAGTCCCCTTGAAACAATTTTTCTATCACTACTGTGGCTAGAAAGAGTCCCTGTGGGTTTTAAAATTCACCTGCCTATTGAAGTCTATGGCGGTTCGCCCGTTCGCGAACATTTGCAGAAATTCGCGTTCGCCGTTCGCGAACGGAAAATTTTATGTTCGCGACATCTCTATCCACAAATGATTTGGTTACTTGAGGATCGTCTTCCAACCTCCAAGGCTGCATTGTTTCCATTTGCGTTGAAGCCTTATTACAGATTTCAATGTATTTGATGCAAAGAATACAGCGACAAGTAATGTTTTGCTTCCTGGCAAAATGACAAGCCTGTCAGTCACCACCAGTTGTCCACAATACAGTGGATCAGGTGCTTTATGATGGTTTCCATTTAAGATGGAGTCCACAACAGAGATGTAAGTAGAGTCCTAGCTGGGCATTCTTCTAGATTTGACTCCTATTTATATGGATGTGTTGTGCATGAGAGTTTGCTAGTAAGGCTGGTTTCACACTAGAGATCCAACCACAGATCCGTCAGGGTGTTTGCAGCAATATTTTTCTGTCCGGTTCTTGGCTTATTTGCGGGGTTGCTGCCAGCATTCAGGCAGCATCCAGCAATGCCAGATCACTGAACGCCGTGGACCTAGCTTAACTGTTCTAAAGGCCCTTTTACATGGGCCAAGGATTAGAATTATCTGGAAACAAACCTCCTACAAACTCTGATGCACAATAATTTCCCTGTGTAAATGTACCTTTAGGACCCTTTCACACAGGTGACTTTTCTGCTCGGGTGCAATGCGTGAGGTGAACGCATTGCACCCGCACTAAATCCAGACCCATTCATTTCTATGGGGCTGTGCACATGAGTGGTGATTTTCACGCATCACTTGTGCGTTGCATGAAAATCACAGCATGCTCTATATTGTGCGTTTTTCACGCAATGCAGGCCCCATAGAAGTGAATGGGGCTGCGTGAAAATCGTAAGCATCCACAAGCAAAATAATAGCATTCTTTAATTCAGAATGCTTAGTAGAAGGTCAATTGAGGGTTAAAAAATAAAATAAAAATTAACTCACCTCCTCCAATTGATTGCGTAGCTGCTGGTCTCCTGTTCTTTCTTCAGGACCTGTCAAAGGACGTGTGGTGACATCACTGTGCTCATCACATGATACATCACATGATCCATCACCATGGTGATGGACCATGTGATAAGCTCAGTGAAGTCACCACGGGTCCTTTGACAGGTCCTGAAAAAAGAACAGGAGATCGGCAGTGTAATGACCGGCGTCACGCAAAGGGAGGGAAATGGGAAGGCCCTGTCCAAGGGAGAGGGAAGATGGTGACCCCTGACTCACTGTCACGACTGTGACTGATCCAGACAGGTCTGGGAGGAGAAGGTCGCAGCGACTTGCAACTCGCGATAGCTTGTGAGTTTGCTCCGTGGTTCAGGGTATGTCATCTGGGTTTTGCCTTGTGAACCTTTTTGTCCTGACTGGGAGTTTGTAGGCATCCTTCTCAGGTGAGTCCTGTCTGCCACTCCCAGCTACTATATTAGTTTCAGTTTCACTTGCAGTCATTGCCAGATATAGTCCTTACTTCCAGTTCTATTCTGACCATTGAAGGAGATCGTTTGATGGTGTTGCTGTGGAGCTCTTGTCCGGCGTGGACTGTCGTGATTGGGATCGCCTTCTTTGCTCGTGACTGGATAAGTCTATCTCTGCTATAGTTTGTTTGTTGCTGTCTTCCCCTGCTGTTCTCCTAGACATGAGTGATGGTGACTAGTGCTCCCATCGGCCTTTCCCCACTCTAGGCTTGTTAGGGTGACTGAGGGTTTAGGCATCCAGCTCGCCGCACGGGTTCACACCCCGTCTAGGGTATCAGGGCAGACAGGTGCCAGCTTAGGGTTAGTCAGGGGTGGCCATACTATTCCCATCCGTAGATAAGGGTCCCCCTTCCCCTCCGTCTGGTGCGACACGACTGCTTCTGGGATAGCAGTCGTGACACTCACCTTGCGGCTGGCACCTGACTGCCCTGATGTCCCTAGACGGGTTCCTCACCCGTACGCCAAGCAGAAAAGGCCTGTAATGCCTCATCCGACCAGACAGAAAAGTCGGCGCCTTTTTTAGTCATATCTGTGAAAGGTTTTACAATGGTGGAATAATTCAAGATGAATTTTCTGTAGTAATTTTTAAAACCCAAAAACTGCATAAGAGCTTTCTGATTCTCAGGCTGGTCCTATTCCAGTACCGCCCGGACCTTTTCAGGGTCCATACGAAAACCACAGTCAGAAAGCAGGTATCCTACAAACGGTAGCTCCTGGACAGCAAATACACATTTTTCCAATTTTGCATAAAATTTATTCTCCCGAAGGATCGACAACACCTGTCTCACGTGATCCTGATGGGTCTCCAAATCAGGCGAGTAAATTAGTATATCATCAAGGTAAATAACAATGAACCTTCCCGCTAAATGATGGAAAATATCATTGACAAATTGCTGAAAGACCGCTGGCGCATTAGTTAAACCAAAGGGCATGACAAGATTCTCGAAATGACCTTCGGGTGTATTGAAGGCCGTTTTCCACTCATCTCCTTCCTTAATTCTGATCAGATTATAAGCTCCTCTTAAATCCAACTTGGAGAACATCTTGGCTCCCACAATTTGATCAAATAGATCAGAAATCAAAGGAAGGGGATACGGATCACGGACCGTAATGTGATTCAATTTCCAGAACTCTAAACACGGTCTAAGTGATCCGTCTTTCTATTTTACAAAAAAGAAGCCGGCGGCCACAGGGGACCAAGATGGCCTAATATGTCCCTTTGTCAAACTCTCTGCAATATACTTCCGCATAGCTTCTCTTTCGGGTTGGGAAAGGTTGTATAGTCGAGATTTTGGCAGTTTAGCTCCAGGGGTGAGGTTGACCGGACAATCATATTCTCGATGGGGAGGCAGCTCCTGAGCTCCACCCTCCGAGAATACATCCGCAAAATCTGAGAGAAACTGAGGTAGGACCGTAGTTGACACCCCTGAGATAGAAGCACAAAGACAGTTGTCCGAGCAAAATTCACTCCAGCTACTGATTTGTCTTGTTTGCCAGTCAATAGTGGGGTTATGCTTTATCAACCACGGTAAACCCAGAACCATTGGAGCAGGAAAGCCCTTCAAACAAAACAAGAAATGGACTCAACATGTGAATCACCCACCCTTAACTGAATGTCATGAACGATATGAGTAAGACTCTTTTGTGAGAGAGGGGAGGAATCAATAGCAAACACTGGTATCTCTTTATCTAAAGTGCTAGTTCTAAAACCAGGATTTTGAAGGAACTGAAAATCAATAAGGTTTACCCCCGCACCACTGTCAACAAATACCTCAAAATCAAAATTTCCTGAGTCTAGCGCCACCATGGCAGGCAGGAGGAAATGGGTATTGCAGGGAGAATGCATATTTGCTTGCTCAGACTCCCCATTCACACTATCAAGAATCAGGGAAGTCTTTTTTTAATCTTTATGTGAATACCTCTGTAGTTTTTCATTACCGCTTTGAGGTTTAACAAAAGGACATGCGCACACAAAATGACCTTTTCCACAAAAGTAACATAGCTTATTTAGCTTCCTAAAATTTCTATCACCTGAGTGAAAGGAAACCTGGCCCAACTGCATAGGCTCCTCTCCTACCCCAGATTCAAAAGTCATATTACCCCGGGGACTAGGTGGGGCGGATCCACTTACCGATGGGACCCCCCACTCAAGATGAATCTTATACGTTTCTCTAAGACGTATATCAAGCCGCACTGCCAAAGACATGGCCGTCTCCAATGAATCGGGATACTCATGAAAAGCCTCTCAGATAGCCCCTGACAAAACTGACTCCGGAGTGCAGGATCATTCCACCCCGAGTCAGTTGCACATCTTCTAAATTCTGCACAATACAACTCCGCAGTACGTTCTCCCTGTAACAAACTGCACAGCTTAGATTCAGCCATAGAGACCCGGTCTGGGTCATCATAAATTAAGCCCAAGGCTCTAAAAAATTAATCCACCGACCAGAGGGATGGTGAACCGGTCCGTAGAGAAAAAGCCCAGGACTGGGCGTCTCCTTTGAGCAGAGATATAATGATCCCCACTCTTTGATTCTCGTCACCAGATGACATCGGCCGCAGACGAAAATACAATCTGCAGGACTCCCTGAACCGAATAAAGTCATCACCACCCCCTGAGCACCTATCAGGGAGAGCGACTTTAGACTCTAAGCAGACCTGATTTCCTCCAACGGCGCCAGACGCCAGAGCATTTTGACACCGTGCAACAGAACTGCGGAGATCAGCAACCTCCAGCGATAATCCCTGCATGCGATCAACCAAGGCATCCATAGCCTCCAATTCGCAAACAGCAGGGATATGACAGTTTTTTTTTTGCGGGTTATAATGTCCCAATATGTAGGAAATAACCAAGCACAGGAAAACAAAGAGAACAAACGACTAGGCCCAAAAGCTAGGGAGAAAAGGGTCACCTCCTAGCGATCCCTAAAAGCTTTCCCTAAACTGCTGTGCCCATGTGCATACCCTTAGGGTGGATATCAACATGCCCTTGTGCCTAAACCTAAACACCCTGGGCAAACCCTAAACAGCAGGGAAAAGGGAAGGGGCAACCTGCTTCTTCAAACCAGGAGGAAGCAAGCGTCTCCCTAGAGGCCTAGATAAAACACACAAAGGGGAAATGAAGGAGAGGACTTATCTTGAGCAGAGCTGGAGCAGACGATCCACCACAAATCAAAAGCTCCCAGGAAAGAACTATAACCCGCACAGGCCATTGGGGGAAGGAGGGATAAATAGCCCCACTAACAATGAAACCCAGTACACCTGAGGGAAGGTGGATCCAGCTCAAACCCAAATCAAAACAAACAAAGAAGTCAGACATGTGCAGCCAGTCTGACAGATCTCCGCACATTCACAGGGCAATGCGTGACAATAGGAGTGTGTTGCTCACAAACAATAAATCTGTTTAGGGATGATTGATGCATTTAAATGCAGCTACGGGTAGAACTACACGGTCGTGATCCGGTTGGGTTGCGGCCAGCTGCTGCCAAGAACCACGCAGACAGTTAGGCTGCAGTTGCCTGATATTTTACTAATGAAGACCACACTGTATAGGTAGTTTGAATTCCTAATGGAACCTTTAATAAAACACTAATAAAAACTACAAAAGTGCAGAAAAATGCAATAAAATACCTATGTGTGTTTTCAGCCTGATGGAGATTTTCCTAAATGGGATTACTACATAGTGCCTGGAGTAAAGAACACACTTCCCAGAATGCAAATCATCAAATCCAGCTATGTGCAGAGTGTGAGCCAACAAGGAATAGTGGGGCAATTTTAGCTATAAAGCATCCAAAATTGAGAAAGCAAATCTAGACTATAAGACAGGATGTAACTCAGGAGTATAACAAAAGATTTTTTATATGTCTATTTTGAATGTTTCAACCCACACTTTAATTAGGACTAGTTTTGATCGAGCACCATAGTGCTCAGGTGCTCGGGCCGAACACATCAGGATGTTTGGGTGCTCGACCAAGCACCAGAGTATAATGGAAGTCAATGGGAGAACCCGAGCATTAAACCAGGTACCTCCTGCTCTGAAGAGAGGAGGGTGGCTGGTTCATAGGAAAATGTTAGAAATTGATGGAAACACCACCGAAATGGTTCTGGAACAGCATGTGGAGGATGTCTGGATGCATCTTGGACTCGCAGGTCTCTACTGGGAATGATGTTGTCCGAATAGTATGCCACTTTTACAGACTGACAATAATACGCACCAAACCGAAGAAAAAAATCAATATTTTAGGGATGCGCACACTTTAAACAGGAGTTGTGGCGCGAATAATTTAACTGTCCGCAGTGGACACCGTCTACGGAAAAAGTGCTCTGGATGTTACTGATATTTTAGGGATGCGCACTCTTTACACAGGAAATGTGGTGCGGATAATTTAACTGTCCGCAGCGGCCTATTACACGGTATTTAGCTAAAAATATATATTTTATTCCTTAAAATGACTTTTGGGTCTCTGAAAAGTTTTTTGTATAAAAAATCTTTCTATTACACTCCCTACACTGTCTGTCCCTTCCTATGCACAGCTCTCCCTAATGCCTCTTTCCCACGGGCTTGTGCGCCCTGTTGCCGTATTGTGGACCGCATTTGCGGATCCGCAATACACGGGCGCCGTTCCATGGGCATTCCGCATCACGGATGCGGACCCATTCACTTCAATGGGTCCGCAAATCTGGAGATGCGGAATGGTGCGGAACGTAACCACGGAACTGAACCCTACGGAAGCACTACGGAGTGCTTCCGTGGGGTTTCGTCCCGTACTTCCGTTCCGCAAAAAGATAGAACACGTCCTATCTTTTTGCTGAACGGACGGATCCGATGCGGCTGCCCCACGGACTGTGCTCGTGCATTGCAGCCTGCATTTTGCTGGCCACAGCACAACCACGGGGGCGCACACGCCCATGGGCAAGAGGCCTAACACTGAGCAATTTAGCGCAGGTTGCGCTACAAAAATTGCTGCTGTCACACACAATAGTCCTTACAAGGGCTTTTGGGTCTCTGAAACGTTTTTGTATACTTATAATATTCGATTGCACTCTGTCCCTTCCTATCCTCAGCTCTCCCTGACTTAGAATGAGCTGAACACGCATCATCGGGTGCTATATAGCACCCGATGATGCATTCTGGCCAGCCAATCACTGTAATGCCAGTAGTCAACATGGCTACTGGCATTACAGTGAGGGCAGTACTTAACTGCGCATTTATTGGCTACTTAGCAGCCGCGAAACGTGCGGGGAGGAGACTCGAGCATTGCGCTCGAGCAAATACGGTCGAGTACCGCCATGTGCCGAGCATAGCGATGTTCAACCCGAACTGGTATTTGACTGAGCATGCTCGCTCAACACTAATTAAGACCTATTACTTCTCCTGACATGTCTGTTTTAGTAACTACTTGCATTCCCCAAGTAATAACATTTCTGGAGCATCTATTCTTATGTCTTTATTTTGTGTCATTTCTTTATTATTCCTGCAAGAAGTTGAAAAGGAATTAATTATTCATTATTTACGATGAAGGTCCAGATGGGTTCTACCGGTTGGGGGTTTGTCCCTGTACAGTCTAACCTTGGCAGCACTGATTGGTTAGTGTCAGACTGTGCACAGACACACCCCCAACTAGTAACACCCATCTGACCTTCATTGCAAACTGCTAGCAATTCATTCTTAACTTCCAGCAGGAATCGTAAAGGAATGGCACAACATAGAATCATATGAATTGTTACTACATGAGGAATGCAAGTAGTTACTAAAGCAGACATATCAGGAAAGGTGGCAGACCTTTGTAAAGGCAGTTTATTTTTGCAAAAACAGCAGCACTGGTCCATGGGCCATGCTTGGTATTACAGCTCAAGGCCATTCACTTGACTAGGACTGAGCAGTTATGTTAGAAAAGAGATACACGGCAGTTGATTCTCTTACTATTGTGACACAGTGAGGGGTTGTGTCTGGCAAGGCAGGCATTTTCCTCCCTGGTTTCCAGCCAGGTGAGGTCAAATACCAGACCGGAGTTTAAGTGCCGGTCTGGGTTTTGGCAGCATCTGGCTGTCCTTAAATAGGCAGCTGGGCTCAGCAGAGATGCCTCTGTTTTGGGGATCTGAGGCTTTGTGCCGTGCTGAAGGGCTGAGAGCCACATGCTAGGGAAACAGGCCCCCTAAAGCCTGCTGTGGACTACTGGAGGCAGAACTGCCAGCAAGGTGACTTGTGTTATATGAACTTTCCATTGTGTGTGAATTAACACCAAGACTGCAAAGTTATGTGCTGTTTTGTGCGATTGTCTCAAGTGTGAATACACATTGACGCTTTGAGTTAAGAACATGTATTTTGCCTCTGTACTGCGCCTGCTTACCAGAGCGAAACCCCACAATTGGTGGAGGATTTGGGCAAGAGCAGTGAGGTTGGCATAAACGCCAATATTTTTGGTTTCTGCATTTTTCAGGCATGCGTATAGGAACATAGGAAGACAGGCACTCTATATGAGGTCACCAGCAGATATCAACAAAGGACAAGGGATAGTGTGTATCTGATAAAAACTATATTTATTTGGGTAGTAATAGAAACGTTATCAATATAGGTCACTCCCAATGTACAGGGAGAGGAGTTGGTGGTGTAAAATAGAAAAATGGATAAATGAATAAAGAAAAATAATGTGAAAAAGTGATGATAAAACACCTTGTATTGTGCTATAAGTCCAGAATCATGGTATGTAGAACTATAAAATATTAGACAAATATAGTCAATAGTCTGAGATGGATTCAGTTGATTAAAATTAGTAAAAAGTTAGTACAAAGATCTAAATTGTGACAGGTTTAAAAGGATATATCAGCAGCATTCCAGATCCGATGTACACTTACCTAAAGAATTATTAGGAACACCTGTTCTATTTCTCATTAATGCAATTATCTAGTCAACCAATCACATGGCAGTTGCTTCAATGCATTTAGGGATGTGGTCCTGGTCAAGACAATCTCCTGAACTCCAAACTGAATGTCAGAATGGAAAAGAAAGGTGATTTAAGCAATTTTGAGCGTGGCATGGTTGTTGGTGCCAGACGGGCCGGTCTGAGTATTTCACAATCTGCTCAGTTACTGGGATTTTCACGCACAACCATTTCTAGGGTTTACAAAGAATGGTGTGAAAAGGAAAAAACATCCAGTATGCAGCAGTCCTGTGGGCAAAAATTCCTTGTGGATGCTAGAGGTCAGAGGAGAATGGGCCGACTGATTCAAGCTGATAGAAGTGCAACGTTGACTGAAATAACCACTCGTTACAACCGAGGTATGCAGCAAAGCATTTGTGAAGCCACAACACGCACAACCTTGAGGCGGATGGGCTACAACAGCAGAAGACCCCACCGGGTACCACTCATCTCCACTACAAATAGGAAAAAGAGGCTACAATTTGCACGAGCTCACCAAAATTGGACTGTTGAAGACTGTAAAAATGTTGCCTGGTCTGATGAGTCTCGATTTCTGTTGAGACATTCAAATGGTAGAGTCCGAATTTGGCGTAAACAGAATGAGAACATGTATCCATCCTCTGATGGCTACTTCCAGCAGGATAATGCACCATGTCACAAAGCTCAAATCATTTCAAATTGGTTTCTTGAACATGACAATGAGTTCACTGTACTAAAATGGCCCCCACAGTCACCAGATCTCAACCCAATAGAGCATCTTTGGGATGTGGTGGAACGGGAGCTTCGTGCCCTGGATGTGCATCCCTCAAATCTCCATCAACTGCAAGATGCTATCCTATCAATATGGGCCAACATTTCTAAAGAATGCTATCAGCACCTTGTTGAATCAATGCCACGTAGAATTAAGGCAGTTCTGAAGGCAAAAGGGGGTCCAACACCGTATTAGTATGGTGTTCCTAATAATTATTTAGGTGAGTGTATGTGTATACACAGCTATGCGAAAGTTATTTTCAGCGAATCAGTGCCTGGTGGCGTCCCACCTAAAATTGGCTAACTGGTCGCTGTTACCTTTCCTGGAGGATCGTCGGTTCTTCTATGTAGGTGTCTCAGCGCAGGATCCTCTGTGTGCTGTGGACCATCCCGTTTTTTTGATGCAACCTGATGAGGACATTTAAACCCTGGCAGGCTGTTGCACGGGCTACCACTGATGAAGAAGGCTGCAATCCTTCGAAACGTGTATGGTTATCCAAGCCCTGGGAAGCGCTTCCAAACTCCCCTGCACCATCAGGCTGCCTCCATCCATTGACAACACCGGGAATTAAAGCGCCTGAAAAAAGCGCGTGCTAAACTGCGCAGCAGCCCTCTGACCGGAGGAACAGACAACAACATTCACATCGACAGACCGATCCACAAACAGCAGCCCTTTGCGGTCATCGCATCCATCTGCAACCGCGCTGCCGGCCCCGTCTATCCATAACCGCAATAAGCATCCACAGAGGATCCTGCGCTGAGACACCTACATAGAAGAACTGACGATCCTCCAGGAAAGGTAACGGAGACCAGTTAGCCAATTTTAGGTGGGACGCCACCAGGCACTGGTTCGCTGAAAATAACTTTTGCAAAGCTGTGTATACACATACATCAGATCTGGAATGCTGCTGATATATCCTTTTAAACCTGTCACAATTTAGATCTTTGTACTAACTTTTTACTAATTTTAATCAACTGAATCCATCTCAGACTATTGGCTATATTTGTCTAATATTTTATAGTTCTACATACCATGATTCTGGAGTTATAGCACAATACAGGGTATTTTATCATCACTTTTTCACATTATTTTTCTTTATTCATTTATCCATTTTTCTATTTTACACCACTCACTCCTCTCCCTGTACATTGGGAGTGACCTATATTGATAACGTTTCTATTACTATCCAAATAAATATAGTTTTTTATCATATACACACTATCCCTTGTCCTTTGTTGATATCTGCTGGTGACCTCATATAGAGTGCCTGTCTTCCTATGTTCCTATACGCCTGCCTTTTCTGACTGGGTGAGTCAGCTTAGACACGTGCACCTTGCATATTGCCCACACAGGAGAGCCACCGTATTCACTCCAAAACATTTTTCAGGCATGGTTGTATGTCTTACTTTAAACCAGCTGTATTACAACCAATGCCCTATGACAAAATGGAGGCTGTTGTGAAGGCCCTCATGGAGGCTAATCTGCAGCAGCGAAAGAAAAACCTGCAGCAAAGCGAGGCTAATAAGCAGCAGTAGGAGACTAACCAGTTGCTACTACAACACGTGATGGCTTTGCAGACAGCAGGAGCAACCCCGCTCGTCCACGATGCTTGGAAAGCAGTCCATGCCGCGATTCCTAAGATGAACCCCGCAGACGACATCGAAATCTACCTGGCGATGTACGAGAAAGTGGCCAGGAAAAAGCTACCCCCTGACCAGTGGGCTGAGGTCATCGCTCCATTTCTGGCATCTGATTCCCAGCGGGTGTATTTTGATAAGGATGATCAAGCGGCCGACTATCAAAAAGTAAAGGGTGAGATTTTGGCAAGACTGGGGATAAATATGTTGGTCCGGGCCTAGCGGGTATATCAGTGGGGGTTTAAGCCGGTTGAGCCTGCGAGAACTTGCAAAAGTGGCTACAGCCTGATGTAGTCCCACGGCTATGCTGGATAGACTATTGGCTAAAATGTTATGGAGGGCTCTGCCACCCCCTCTCCAGCAGTGGATCGTCCAGGTGTCTCCTGGCAACGCTCTAGAAATAGTGGACCTGGTGGAGCGCTACGAGGCTACTAAGACTGTTACAGGGGGTTCTTTTGGGAGGGGGCAGTGAAACCCCATAAATCTCCATTCCAGACTAGGAAACTTGGAACAACCAAACCCACTCGGGGTGTACCCTCTACTGACCTGGCTCCGATAGTCTGCTGGTGGTGTCAGGAGCCGGGCCATGTAAGAGTTGACTGTCCCCATCAGGTGGAACCCATGGATACTAACTATGGCTATCGTCAGTCGCTATATGCCAGGAAGCTGTGTGTAGCATGTACCCAAAAAACTCTAAACCACCTGTGCCAGGTGGAGGTAGGAGAGTCTGGTGTCCCTAGTAAGGGCTCCCCTGTTACGGTCAGCGGAGTATACTGTCTGGAAAGTCGGGGTCATGTGCATCCATGGAGACTTAAAAGACTATCCCACCGCCCTGGTGTCTCTAATTACAGGGGCTGGCAGATGTACTCATGAAGTGGCAGTTGCCCCAAATTTACACTACGAACTTATAATAGGGAGAGACTTCCCGGGCTTCCCGGCACTGTGGCCTGCTATGAGAGTGACTGATACCCATGAAACTTGGGTAACCCTAGCAGAGTGGCCCGGGAGACCAGAACCCTGTGAACCTGAGAACGAAGGGCCAGCGGTAGGGGTGACCGCCATTTCGGTGGAAGAGGGGGCGACAACCCTGCTAAGTGTGATGGTTGGAGACATGGAAGACTTGCCGCCGGGTCCTGAATTGGCAGACCTCAATGTCTCCAGGGATAATTTTGTACCGCCCAACCTCGGGACCCAACCCTATCCCACGCCTGGGAAAATGTGTTAATAGTAGATGGTGAATCACAACAACCTGGGGCAGAGTCAGTTTTTCCCCATTTTGGGGTTCATCAGGATATATTGTATCGAGTAAACCAACTACGGGGTGAGCCTATTGAACAGTTGATGGTCCCCAAGGCTTATCGCAAGCTTGTGTTAGATCTAGCCCACCAACACATTCTCAGTGGTCACCTGGGGCTGCAGAAAACTCAGGATCGTATTCAATAGCGGTTTTACTGGCCCAGCATATTCAAAGAAGTGGAAGAGTTTTGTAAGTCTTGCCCGACCTGCCAGATAACTAGCCCCCAGCGACATTTCAGTAGTCCCCTAGTACCTCTCCCGATTATCGAAGTACCGTTGGATCGAATAGCTATGGGCCTCATAGGCCCTGTACCAAAGTCCGCCAGAGGGCATCAAAACATCTTAGTCATTCTAGACTACGCCACTGGGTACCCGGAGGCGGTGCCACTTTGACATACCTCGGTCAAACTCATAGCTAAGGAGTTAATGGAGATGTTTTCCTGAGTAGGACTACCTAAAGAGGTTCTGACCGACCAAGGGACCCCTTTTATATCCAAGGTGATGAGGGAACTCTGTAAGTTGCTGCACATAAAACAACTACGAACGTCCGTTTACCAACTGCAAACGGATGGTAGAACGTTTTAACCAAACATTAAAAAATATGTTGAAAAAGGTATTGTCTAAAGATGGAAAGGACTGGGACCTCCTTCTGCCCTATCTCATGTTTGCAGTGCGAGACGTACTCCAGGCCTCTACTGGGTTCTCGCCCTTCGAACTGCTATATGGCAGACACCCTCGCACTCTCTTGGACGTGGCCAAAGAGGCGTGGGAACAACAACCCACTCCACATAAAAGTGTCATTGAGTATGTTACCCAGATGCAAGATCGGATAGAGACAGTGTTGCCTCTTGTTAGGGAGCATATGGAGGCAGCTCAGCGAGCCCAGAGTCGGGTCTATAATCGGCAGGCTCGGGTCCAGATCTTTAACCCAGGTGATCGAGATTTGGTTCTGGTGCCGACCATGGACAGTAAGTTCCTGGCTAGGTGGCAGGGGCCCTACAAGGTACTCAAGAAAATTGGAGATGTAAACTACAAGGTACACCAGCCAGGACCGAAAAAGCCAGAGCAGGTTTACCATGTGAATTTATTCAAACCGTGGAAAGATACGGAAACCTGTATAGAAGATAGCCCGCGGTTGGGTTTTCTAGGAGAAGAGGTACCGGCCTCTCTGTCTGATGAAAGAGAGGCGGCTGCCACAGTAAATATTGCTGACAGCCTCTCCTCTAAACAGACTCAGGAGGCCAGGGAGTTCGTTATTCGGAACACTGATGTGTTCTCGGACCTCCCTGGATGCACTTCCATAATCCAGTATGACATTGTCACTGAGCCTGATTAAAACCATACCAGGTACCCGAGGCTTAGTGACAAGCCATATTGGAGGAAGTGCAGCTAATGTTGCAGCTAGACTTTATTGAGGGGTCAAAAATTGAGTGGGCCAGTCCTATAGTATTGATATCCAAGCCGGATGGGACGTTGCGGTTTTGTAACAGCTTTCAAAAACTTAATGAAGTTTCCAAATTCGAAGCGTATCTCATGCCCTGGGTGGATGAGCTCATCGAGAGGTTAGGACAAGCCCAGAATTTTTCTGTTTTGGACCTCACGAAAGGGTACTGGCAGGTGCCCTTAACAGAGGCTGCCAAAGAGAAAACATGCCTGAGGGGTCGCATCAATATAAGGTCATACCCTTTGGTCTGCATGGCGCCCCCGCCACTTTTCAGTGACTAATGGACATTGTGCTTCGTCCACATCATCGGTATGCTTCGGCTTACCTGGATTATATTGTCATCCACAGTACCGACTGGGAAAGTCACCTACCCAAAGTGCAGGCTGTAGTGGACTCCTTTTGGAAAGCTGGCCTAACTGCTAACCCAAAAAAATGTGCAATAGGGTGAGAAGAGACTAAGTACCAAGGGTATATCATTGGGCGTGGAGTCATCAAACCCCATGTGAACAAAATAGGAGGCGATATGGAATTGGCCCCGATCTGTCATCACTAGGCAAATAAAGTCATTCCTGGGAATGGTGGGCTATTACATGAGGTTTGTTCCCCACTTTGCTACTCTAGCCACGCCTTTGACAGGGCTCTTGAAGGGATGAAAATGAGTGATGGTTCGCTGGGATGAGCGTGTGGAAGAGGCTTTTGCCGCTTTGAAGTCAGCCCTGTGTGGGTCACCGGTTTTGGTGACGTCCAACTTCAAGAGGGAGTTTGTGGTACAAACGGGTGCCTCCGAAGTAGGCCTCGATGCTGTACTGTCTCAGGAAGTCAACGGGGAGGAGCATCTCGTTGTCTTCCTAAGCCACAGGCTCACCCCAGCTGAAACCAGGTACAGTATAGTGAGAGAGAGTGGCTGGCTATCAAGTGGGCACTCGAGTCTCTCTGCTACTATTTGTTGGGGAGAAAGTTCCGCCTGGTGACCAACCACTCCCCTCTCAAGTGGATGAGCCAGGCCAAAGACAGGAATGCCTGGGTGACCAGATGTTTTTTGTCTCTGCAGAACTTTAAGTTCTCGGTAGAACACAGAGCAGGCCGGTTGCAGGGAAACGCTGATGCCGTGTCCCGGGTGCATTGTCTGGTGTGTGTGTCCACCCCCTCAGGGTTGAACAAAGGGGGCACAGTGAGGGATTGTGTCTGGAAAGGCAGGTATTTTCCTTCCAGCATGTGCGGCTGAACTGGTTTCCAGCCAGATGAGGTCCTTAACCACTTCTTGACCGCCCATAGGATATAAACGTCCTATGGGTAGTTGTTTATCTCTAAATGGACGTTCTAAAACATCTATTCAGAGATTGCAGTTTCATGCTAATCGTGCAGCTGCTGAGCAGGGGGCTCACTGTCAGTGACAGCAGGGCAACCCAGAGAGAAGGCAGGGACAGTTCCCATGTGTACCTGCCTTCTAGATCACTGTATACACAGTGCTCAATGAGCGCTGTGTATACAGATCAGGAAGCGTGATGTGACCACCGGGGCCGAGAGAGTGCAGGAGCTGTTGGGTCTTTTACAGACCTCGATCAGCCCTGCACTGAGGCTGTACAGTGTTGTATTCTGCTGTACAGCCTCTCTGTAGGCTATATTTCCCCTGTAACTGGGGCTACTATGTCAGCCCCAGTTACAGGAGACATCAATGGTGAAAAAAGTGAAGTTAAATGTCCCACAGAGGTCTTGTATGACCTTATGGGGAACGCAAAGTGTAAAAAAAATAAAAAAAAAATAAAAAAAGTGTTTAACCCCTTAAGGACCGGGCTCATTTTCACCTTAAGGACCAGGCAATTTTTTGCAAATCTGACCAGTGTCACTTTATGTGTGAATAACTTTAAAACGCTTTTACTTATCCAGGCGATCCTGAAATTGTTTTTTCGTCACATATTGTACTTCATGACACTGGTAAAATGAAGTCAAAATTATTATTTTTTTATTTATAAAAAAAATACAAAATTTACCAAAAATTTGTAAAACTTAGCAAATTTCCAAGTTTTAGTTTCTCTACTTCTATAATACATAGTAATACCTCCAAAAATAGTTATTAAGTTACATTCCCCATATGTCTACTTCATGTTTGGATCATTTTGAGAATGCCATTTTATTTTTTGGGGAGGTTACAAGGCTTAGAAGTTTAGAAGCAAATCAAAACTCAATATTAATGGCTCTGATTCTGTAGTTTACAGAAACACCCCATATGTGGTCGTAAACTGCTGTACGGGCACACGGCAGGGCGCAGAAGGAAAGGAATGCCATACGGTTTTTGGAAGGTAGATTTTGCTGGACTGTTTTTTTGACACCATGTCCCATTTGAAGCCCCCCTGATGCACCCCTAGAGTAGAAACTCCAAAAAAGGTACCCTATTTTAGAAACTATGGGATAGGGTGGCAGTTTTGTTGGTACTATTTTAGGGTACATATGATTTTTGGTTGCTCTATTTTACACTTTTTGTGAGGCAAAGTAACAAGAAATAGCTGTTGTCACCGTTTTTATTTTTTGTTATTTACTAAATTCATCTGACAGGTTAGATAATGTGGTATTTTTATAGAGCAGGTTGTCATGGACTCGACATGTTTTACATAACAAAGCATTTTTTTAAACTGATTCTTTAGTGTCTCCACATTCTGAAAGCCATAGTTTTATTTATTTATTGGGCGACTGTCTTGTGTAAGGGCTAATTTTTTTCAGGATGAGATGACGGTTTGATTGGCACTATTTTGGGGTGCGTATGATTTTTTGATTGCTTGCTATTACACTTTTTGTGATGTAGCGGTGAGAAAAAATTAATTTTTTTACACCGTTTTATTCTTATTTTTTTACGATATTCACCTGAGGGGTTAGGTCATGTGATATTTTTACAGAGCAGGTTATTATGGACGCGGCGATACATAAATAAATAAAAAAGTATACATATTAGGTATCGCCGCGTCCATAATAACCTGCTCTGTAAAAATATCACATGACCTAACCCCTCAGGTGAATATCGTTAAAAAATAAGAATAAAACGGTGTAAAAAATCTATTTTTTGTCACCGCTACATCACAAAAGGTGTAATAGCAAGCAATCAAAAATTCATACGCACCCCAAAATAGTGCCAATCAAACCGTCATCTCATCCCGAAAAAATCATACCCTACCCAAGATAATCGCCCAAAAACTGAAAAAACTATGGCTCTCAGACTAAGGAGACACTAAAACATAATTTTTTTGGTTTCAAAAATGAAATCATTGTGTAAAACTTACATAAATAAAAAAAAGTATATATGTTAGGTATCGCTGTGTCTGTAATAACCTGCTCTATAAAAATATCACATGACCTAACTCTCAGGTGAATACCGTAAAAAAAAAAAAACAGTGTAAAAAAAGCAATTTTTTGTCACCTTACATCACAAAAAGTGTAATAGCAAGCGAGCAAAAAGTAATACGCACCCCAAAATAGTGCCAATCAAACCTTAATCTCATCCCCCAAAAAAATGAGCCCCTACACAAGATAATCGCCCAAAAACTGAAAAAACTATGGCTCTCAGACTATGGAGATACTAAAACATTTTTTTGTTTAAAAAAGGAAATCATTGTGTAAAACTTACATAAATAAAAAAAAGTATACATATTAGGTAAGTTTTACACAATGATTTCCTTTTTTAAACAAAAAAATAATGTTTTAGTATCTCCATAGTCTGAGAGCCATAGTTTTTTCAATTTTTGGGCGATTATCTTGGCTAGGGTATGATTTTTGCGGGATGAGATGACAGTTTGATTAGCACTATTTTGGGGTGCGTATGACTTTTTGATCGCTTGCTATTACACTTTTTATGTTTAATATCTTTTTACGGTATTCACCTGAGGGGTTAGGTCATGTGATATTGAGCAGGTTATTATGGACGCGGTGATACCTAATATGTATGTCACAGGACCCCCCTCAGCATTGTCGCAGAGTGCCTGCTGAAGGATTTCAACAGGCACTCTGTTCCGATTATTGCGCACCGCGCGGCGGTGATTCTAAGTACACATGACGTACCGGTACGTCATGTGTCCTTAAGTACCAGGGCATCATGACGTACCGGTACGTCATGTGTCCCCAACAGGTAAAAAAACTAAAAATTAAAAAAGGTTTCACATGTAAAAAAAAAAATTATTCCCCAATTAAGTAATAAAAAAAAATTGAAAACTAGAAAAAAAAAATTATATTTGGTTGATCCACTCAATGCAATAAACACCATAAAAAATAAATGAAAAGAAAACTGTCAAAAAAAGCCATTTTTGTCACCTTACATCACAAAAAGTCCAACACCAAGTGATCAAAAAGACGTATGTCCCACAAAAGGGTACTAATAAAACCGTCTCCTCACCCGTAAAAAAAATGAGCTACTGCATAAGAAAATCGCTTTAAAAAATAAAAAAAAGCTATGGCTCTCAGACTATGGGGACACTAAAACATAATTTTTTGGGTTTCAAAAATGCTATTATTGTGTAAAACTTAAATAAATAAGAAAAAGCATTGCCGCATCCATAACAACCTGCTCTATAAAAATATCACATGATCTAACCCCTCAGGTAAACGCTGTAAAAATAAATAAATTAAAACTGTGCTAAAACAATTAATATTTTGGTCACCTTGCTCCATTAAATTTAATCATGAATGATCAAAAAATCATATGTACCCAAAAATGGTACCAATAAAAACATCAACTCTTCCTGTAAAAAACAAGCCCCTGCACAAGACGATTGGCATAAAAAAAAAATATATGGCGTTCAGAAAATGGAGACACAAAAACCTAATTTTTTTTCAAAAATGCTTTCCTATGTAAAACTGAAAGAAGCAAACAAAGAAAGTAGACATATTTGATATCATTGCGTCCGTAACAATCTGCTCTATAAAAATAGGTACATGATCTACCCTGTCAGATGAATGTTGTAAAAAATAAAAAATAAATTATGGTTACCTTGCCTCACAAAAAACATAATACAGAGCAATAAAATCATATGTACCCCAAAATAGTACCAATAAAACTGGTACCTTATCCTCTAGTTTCCAAAATGGGGTCAACTTTTGGGAGATTCTACTGTAAGGGTGCATCAGGGGGGCTTCAAATGGCATCTAAAAATCAGTTCAGCAAAATCTGCCTTCCAAAAACCATCCTTTTCTTCTGCGCCCTGCCGTGTCCCCTTACATCAGTTTGCAACTACATCTGGGGTGTTTATGTTAACCGCAGAATCAGGGTAATAAATATAAAGTTTTGTTTGGCTGTTAACCCTCGATGTGTTAAAGAACAAAAAATGGATTAAAATGGAAAATCTGCCAATAAAGTGAAATTTAGAAATTTCATCTCTATTTTCCTTTAATTCTTGTGGAACACCTAAAGGGTTAACAAAGTTAGAAAAATTCAGTTTTGGGTAACCTGTGGGGTGTAGTTTCTAAAATGGGGTTATTAATGGGGGGTTTCCATTGTGTAAGCCCCTCAAAGTGACATCAGACCTGAACTGGTCCTTAAAAAGTGGGTTTTGGGAATTTTCTCAAAAATTTTAAGAATTGCTTCTAAAATTCTAAGGCCCCTTTCACACGGGGCGAGTTTCCCGCGTGGGTGCAATGCGTGAGATGAACGCATTGCACCTGCACTGAATCCGGACCCATTTATTTCTATGGGGCTGTGCACATTAACGGTGATTTTCACGCATCACTTGTGCGTTGCGTGAAAATCGCAGCATGCTCTATATTGTGCATTTTTCATGCAACGCAGGCCCCATAGGAGTGAATGGGGCTGCGTGAAAATCGCAAGCATCCGCAAGCAAATGCGGATGCGGTGCGATTTTCACGCATGGTTTCGAGGTGACGATCAAGATGGGGACCCGATCATTATTATTTTCCCTTATAACATGGTTTATAAAGTAAATTAGGGATGGAGGGGTTAAAAAAATAAAAATTTCATTAAACTCACCTCATCCACTTATTTAGTTTTTTAACCCCTCCATTCCTAATTTACTTTGCATTTTGTATTAAGAATGCTATTATTTTCCATTATAACCATGTTATAAGGGAAAATATTAAAATCTACAGAATACCTAACCCAAACACGAACTTCAATGAAGAAGTCCAGGTTTGGGTCTGGGTACCACATAGTCATGTTCACGCACACACAGGGGGGAAGGATAGTGACCACTGCCCTCCACCCTCACCCCTGGCCCTGCCTACTTGCCACACAAGTCCTGATGACAGGGGACAACTGGACGGCAGTCCCTAGCTTAAAATACGAGCTGGGAGGACAGACAAGACAAACAACGGATAGTGAACGGACCGAGTCAATACTGAGAGGACGACGAAATACAAATGGAGAAAGCAGCGAATAGTCAGGGGAAGCCGAGGTCAAATACCAGGAGAGTAAATCAGTACCAGAGGAATAAACACGAACAGGTCAGGTCACAAGCCGAAGGTCAAGTCAAGAGGTCACGTCTAGAACTAAGGAGCAAACAGTAGCGCGTCAGAAACGGGCACAGGTCAAAATCCAAATAGCACTGGGAACAAAGTAACAACTAGCCTTGGACAATGAATCACAGGCAACCTGTGGCTAGCAGGTTGCCTGTTTAAATAGTGAAGAGTAGAGGTCATGTGACCTTCCCCTTGTGTGTAGCAGTGCGCCGAGTGGCCAGCTCGGCGCTCAGACCCTTTGAGTGTAGCTATGGGGATGGGGGACAGAGAGGAAGCGTGCGGCCGGGCACGCTCCGCCCCCGTTACCCCGGCAACCAGGACGCCGAGCGGCTCCCCGCTCGGCGCAACAGAAGAACACAGCAAGCTAGACTGCCGCCCTGTCATCCCAGGACGCGGGCGGTGCAGGAGGGGAGAAGCATGCCGCCGGCGCCCTGTGACACACATTCAATTTTTTCTTACGCGTTTGCAAAATGCATTGCACTCGTGCGGAAAAAAACTAAAGAACACAACCCAATCGTATACAAAACTCACCCCACTCGCAGGCAAAATCGCATGATTTTCCCGCGACGCACCCGCACCATTCTAATGTCTTAAAAAAATAAAATTACATTTACAAAATGATGCCAACATAAAGTAGGCATATGGGGAATGTTAAGTATTGAATATTTTATGAGGTATCACATTCTGTTTTAGGCCTCTTTCACACGACCGTTTTTCTTTTTCGTTTATGGGCTGTTTTTTGCGTTCCATATACGGTCCGTATACAGAACCATTCATTTCAATGGTTCCGCCCAAAAAACAGAATGTACTCCATATGCATTCCATTTCCGTATTTCCGTTCTGTTTAAAGATAGAACATGTCCTATTATTGCCCGCAAATCACGTTCCGTGGCTCCATTCAAGTCAATGGGTCCGCAAAAAAAACGAAACACCTACAGAAATGCATCCGTATGTCTTCCGTGTCCGTTCCGTTTTTGCGGAAACATCTATTGAAAATTTTATGCCCAGCCTAATTTTTTCTATGTAATTACTGTATACTGTATATGCCATACGGAAAAACGGAATGGAAAAACGGAACCGAAACGGAAACACAACGGAAACAAAAAACGGAACAGGGGATCCGGAAAAAACGGACCGGAAAACACTGAAAAAGCCATACGGTTGTGTGAAAGAGGCCTTAAAAGCAGAGAAATAACATTTTTGAAAATTGCTAATTTTTCAAAAGGATTATTAAATTTGGGATTTTTTCATAAATAAAGGTGAAATATATTGACTCAAATTATGAAGTACAATGTGTCAGGAGAAAACATTCTCAGAAAGGCTTGGATAAATAAAAGTGTTCCAAAGCTATTACCACATAAAGTGACACATGTCAGATTTGCAAAATTAGGCCTGGCCAGGAAGGGGGCAAATGGCCCGGTCTGGAAATGGTTAAATAGGCAGCTGGGCTCAGCAGAGAGGTCTCTGTTTTTGGTATCTAAAGCTTTGTGCCGTGCTGGAGGGCTGAGAGCCGCATGCTAGGGAAACAGGCCCCCTAAAGCCTGCTGTGGACCACTGGAGGCAGAACTGCCAGCAAGGTGACTTGTGTTATATGAACTTTCCAGTGTGTGTGAATTAACACCAAGACTGCAAAGTTACTGTACTTGCTGTTTTGTGCAATTGCCTCAAGCGTGAATAAACACTGACGTTTTGAGTTAAGAACTTGTATTTTGCCTCTGTACTGCGCGCGCTAATACCCTATCTACCAGAGCAAAACCCCACACTATGCATAAAAACCATTCCCATTATGGATACTGGAGATACTAGAGATTGTTGGCGGATAGCTACTGTATATTTCCCAGGTCCTTTTTCTGTTAATGGCAGTTTAAGAGAACTTAGTAAATGCTCTTAGTTCTGCTAAATGAGAAAGGTAGTTCCACTGCATCTGCACATTTGGCTTCAAATAAGCAACAGGTTAACAAAAAGAGGGTTTCAAACTAACCAATTCACATTTTGAGGTAGTAAATGTCAGCACATCCTCCTGTTTGACTTTGAACCGTTTGCTAATCTTTTTATTGGCCCCAAAGCTTTAAAAAGTGACCATGTAAATGAGCAGACATCCCTATCCACTGTCACATTCCATTAATTAGTTTTATTTTCTCTACATCAGCCATGTAGCTCTCATAGTCTTTAAACTGGACGTATAATAATTGTTCACATTTCATAGTTATACAGTAGCTGCGTCCCGATCAAGCGGACTAAAATGTAATTAGACTGTTATGACCACTGACTCATATATTCCCTAAACCGCAAAGCTGTGGACTTGCGTTCCTTTTTATTTCATCACATACATATTCCTGGCTCCTGGGATAGCCGAGGCACAGATTGCCGCTGTGTTTTTCTTCGAGTGTAATCATAAACAGTGGCTGCACTTTTTATGGCGCTTGCTGCTTAGTGAAATCTTTGTGCCAGTTCCATCAAAATATTTTAATCAGACATGAATCATTAAAATACTTATCCAGAAAAAGACAGAAATTACGAGGGCAAAGTCTGTAACTGCAGCAGAGTTAAGCCAATATTCCTGGTGGGCCACCAACGTTTCTTCATTATATTCACTAAGACTATTTCCTATCAGATATTTAAAGGGGATGTGTTATTTATTTAATTCTTGTTTCCTTTGATTCAAAAAGAATCTGTCACCAGTTTTGCACCGTCCTACCTAGAAATTATAAACTAGTGACAGAGACTCTGATTAGCTCTCTTGCCAAAAAGAAAAGAAAGCAGTACAAGCTTATAATAATACTAAGTCAGCACCTCATCTGCTGTTATGGGATTATTGCCCCTCAATAGTGCAGAGCAGAGAGGACTCAAGGAAGCTGGTTTAGATTTAGACTGGCAGTGCATGTTATGTAGAGGCATTCGGATCCACTGCCAGCGCAGGCGTTATTAAGACTGGCTTCTAAAACGCTGTTTTTAATAAATGACCCCCCTAGTGTGCATGTTCCAGGGGGGAGCATCTCACATGACGCATCATCTGACCTCCGCCGCTTGTTATAGTCAGTGTAAAGAGGCAGTGCATGTGCATCAGGACCAAAAGACATCAAAGTCTGCCATTTTAAAGACTGGCAAAGATGATATTTAAAAAAAAATAAATAAATAAATAAATAATAGGGGGAACGGCATAGGATCTTAAAGAAAATAAATGGGGCATCTGTGCAAGAACTATGGTATCATCCAAGGTAGTGCAAGATCAAAAGGGGCAAGTGTGCCCACAGTACAGTGTAAGAGTACTTCCCACCAAAGGCGCAACAGCCATTCTCAGTTTCATGTGAAATGAATGGCCACATGCAGCATTCCCCATGCATAACACTTGATGACCTAGAGAATCTAGAACCTTAGAAATAGGTATATATATATATCATACACATGAGATAGCTCTTGGCCAAATGCTGGCTCGACTGACAGCTATATCTCCTGATCTTCCCATACATATGCTTGCTCAGCTTAGCTGAATGCACATATGCAGTGAATAGGAGAGAGGAGAAAGCCACTGCCAGACTGCTCTTCCTAGGCCAGTGATGTTATGTTCATCGGTCACATGACGTAGATGCAGCTCAGTCCCATTTGAGTGAACAGGGCTCAGCTGCGATAAAAAGCATCAGTGCTATCCAATGCAAGGCGCAGTTTTTTGTGAGCAGTGTCAGACCCCTGCTGATGTCCTGAGGATAGGTCATCAGTATCAGGATCTCAAACAATCCCTTTAAAGTTGAGACTTTTTACAAACAGTTTACAATATGTTTAAAAACAAAACTCAGCTAGTTTATTTCGACAATACTCAGACAGAAAAAAATGCTCTTTTTCTGTTCTCTACTATAGCTTGAAAATTAAAATGATCAGTAGCCACATTGATACCATCACTATTACGAAGGTCACAGGTTCTCTTGGTCTATGTCAGAGAAGTGTAACAGTGGCTGCTGTGCACCGCTGTTCCCCTGCTTCCCGCCGGGGTCCCAGTCACCGTGTTCAGCAGTGATCTGCGGCCAGTGCTTCCCATTTACCGCTGCAGTCCTGGGCTCTGTCTGTGTAGGTACTGTAGTTCTGGGATCTGCTCCACAGTTTCCTTTCAGCCCTGGCCACAGCATGCTTGCTGCTTGTTTCCTGCAGCACTTCCTTAAGGGTCAGTGCGCATCACTTCCTGGGCATTAAGGGTTAGGTCAGAGACCTTGCTGACCAATCCTAGCCCTCCTGCACATATATAAGTGGCTCAGCCCCCTTCCCAGATGCCTCAGTATCAAGGTCTTCATGTCCTGCTAAGGTTCCGATGTGTGCCTGTGTTCCTGGATTCTGCTACCAGTTTGATCCCTGCCTGCTTGCCTTGACTCTCCTGTTGTCGATTGCCTGACCTTTACCTGTGCTGCCTGCCCTAAACTATTGCATGTCTGACTTCACCTCTGCCTCATTCTTCGGTCCTGCATTGTTGCTCCTGGTAACGACTCAGCCTGCTGACAACGACTGTATCTCTGGTACCTTTCTCAGGTACCTCCTGGTCTGCCTGGACTAGCTGCCTTGTGTGCCTATCCTCCTCAAGAGGTAGTGACCTGGTGTTCCCCTCGGGAAAGTCTATCCCCACCATCAGGTGTACTGTGAAGATCGACGGGTTCACTTAGACAATGCCCTGAGAGGAGGTAGGACACATGGCACAGAGGGTTCACACCTGCTGATTCGTGACAAGAAGTTCAGGTCTGGGCAGGACCTGTGGATGAGGGTAATGCAATATCAGAAAACTTCTATATATTTACATATGGCTTTAGTTCTACTTTGACTCCAGCATAATAAGGAACAATTGATGTTAATTTCAGAATGAAAGCAAAGCATATTCCTTTGATTTTACACTTTCAAAGAAGATATACCTGTAAATAATATGCTTACCTTATTTAACTGCTTCCAGCAGAAATCAGGAATGGTTTTATGATAACAGAGACTACTTATAAATGGATAACAGCCTTGTAGAATACTGGATGAAAACACCCTGTGTATACCACAGAAGGTGGCATCCGAATATGTATTTAATTATTTACTGATTGATCTTATATATTAGCTTAATACTGTATTCCAGACACTGCAGATTCTTCTCATAGTCCAGAAGTAGTGAAATGAAATTAAAAGGTCAATTTCTGTGGCGGTCAGAGTGCTGAGACCTCCACGATCATTAGAACAAGGAGAGAGAACCAAGCCTGTTCGCTGCAGGAGACAGGCTCAAAAGAAGTCTATGAGTGCATCTCGACTCTGTCCTCTGCAATGAGATGAAAGAGTGTGATATGCTAGCACTTCTGTGCAAGCCCTGGAAGAGCGGAGGATGGGAGTCGTAGTGGCTCTGGCTGCAGTAACCAGTCACAGTGCAAACCTCATACCAATGTTCCCTAGGGCCAGCGTAGTGATAGGAGAGCGCACCCTTTCTTCTATTGTAGCACACCCTGAGGTTGGAGCTCCTGTCCGATGGTAGCTGGGGTGCCCTTGGAGTTGTAGGCTTGGTGCGGGTGCAAGGCCGGAGATGTAGGTATAGTGACCAACGAGTGGTGCTGGAGTCAATAACCAAGCCAGTTGTAGAACATAAACACCTCTCTTTAATAAAGTGCAGAAAGAGATTTGTAGAACATCTAATGGTATCAAAACACAGTTCAAAACTGCTGACAATGCAAATTATCCCACAGAGCAATGTGAGAATATAGGATTGAAAGAGGATTGAAGTATTTCTTCCTTCTATTTCTCCAAAGTCACTTCCTGTGGAAGCTAAGGCTGGCAATAAGGTTATTGCATATTTGTCTGCAATTCCCAACTGAGGGGTACAAGTTAAGATTTGATGGACCAGGCCGTGTCCAAGTGTGAAGGGTGTCTTAGCAGTGTCCTTCTCACTGCAGTAAAGTGTATATCAGTCTTAAACATGTAGATTCTCAGCCCCCTTCTAGGTTCTTTTTATTCTCTCTCTTCCTGGAACACGATAGAGTAGACATAGTTTTCTCTCTGTAAATTTCTCAAATTTAGGGATTCTCTGGGATTAAGGCGAAGCTCTCTGAGGAGTGAGCATATGTAGCTTCCTCAGATAACAGACTACTCTGGCTATCTCATATAAAAAGTTTTACCCGAACTCAAAGACCCATTGAATACAGTCAGGTCCATAAATATTGGGACATTAACATTTGTGGCTCTATACACCACCACAATGGATTTGAAATTAAACAAACAAGATGTGCTTTAACTGCAGACTGTCAGCTTTAATTTGATGGTATTTACATCCAAATCAGGGGAACGGTGTAGGAATTACAACAGTTTGCATATGTGCCTCCCACTTGTTAAGAGACCAAAAGTAATGGGACAGAATAATAATCATAAATCAAACTTTCACTTTTTAATACTTGGTTTCCATGATCCTGGCCCTAGTATGGCTAGCTAGCTGTCATTTAAGGATCTAAATGGTGGTAGATTGATCACCTGTATTTGCAGAGTCAATATTAATGATGAACAGTAGTAAAGTATGATTAACAGGCTCTTGAATACTAACAATGGCATGATAGCTTGTATGCCAATGAGCATGCAATTAGAGCATTGAGAATACATGCACGCCCCACTAACCACTTTCAATTTATGTTGTGCACCAAGTTGCACCCTCTTCAACCCACAGCTGTATAGGCTGGACTCTCTACTCATGAGGCATACAAAATCCATTGCAGATTTCACTGCAATTGGTGAATCCAAGGCAAAATTTGCATGCTTTACATGTGCATTCTGCAGTAGATTTGCTGCAGAATTTACCCTACTGTATGTATTGCAAAACTGAAATCAGCTGTGAAAATCAACAGAATGAATTGGCAAGCTCTTGCACTACTTCTGCTACATACCCTTACTTGTCAACCATAAAAGCAACATCCTTACATAAACAGTGAGCAGTGTGTAGAAAAGACCTCAAACACTCTATGAGTTACACTGACATATATGCCTCATAGGCTACAAATTGTGAGATTTCCCATTGAGGTTGTATTATTTTCTGCTTTTCCTATTTCTTATTTTTCTGTCCAGAGCAGTTTATCTATATTTGAACATAATTTTGGTTGTTCCAAAAAAATTGTCAAGAAGCAAAAATGCCTGCTTCAGATGTGAATGTGCTCTTCTGACCAGAAGATAGTTGGTTCCAGGTGGTGTGTATGAAACATGTATGATGCTGAAGCATAGCTGCTCTTTACTTTTTGGTCTACACTAAGAAAATTACTGTTTTCATTATTCTTTGTCTTAACTTCGCCATACACATTCATTATTACAAAGGCATTGTATCTGTAAAACTTAGGTATGTCTTTGTTGACTTGTTTATTCCTAGTGCCAACAAAATATGATATGCTGTGTTGGATTTATCTCATCAATCATTAAGAGGATGAGCAAATTGAATTGATTCTACCAGTTTGGAATTCATCCCAAATTTTCCAAAAAGTTCAGATAGGCTTAGAAAAGCTAATTTAAATATCTTTCCCAGAAACCTAGAGAAATATTGCCTGGCCTACAATACTATGCACACTACGCATAGTAGGCGCTCTCCATAAGAAAAAATAGTACCTTCCAACGCATATATATTGCCCAGAAATCCAGAGTAGTATTCTTATATATATATATATATATACAGTTGCAAGAAAAAGTATGTGAACCCTTTGGAGTGATATGAATTTCTGCACAAATTGGTCATAAAATGTGATCTGCTCTTCATATAAGTCACAACAATAGACAATCACAGTCTGCTTAAACTAATAACACACAAAAATTTAAATGTTACCATGTTTTTATTGAACACACCATGTAAACATTCACAGTGCAGGTGGAAAAAGTATGTGAACCCCTAGACTAATGACATCTTCAAAAGCTAATTGGAGTGAGATGTCAGCCAACTGGAGTCCAATCAATGAGATGAGATTGAAGGCGTTGGTTACAGCTGCCTTGCCCTATAAAAAACACACACCAGTTCTGGGTTTGCTTTTCACAAGAAGCATTGCCTGATGTGAATGATGCCTCGCACAAAAGAGCTCTCAGAAGATCTACGATTAAGAATTGTTGACTTGCATAAAGCTGGAAAGGGTTATAAAAGTATCTCCAAAAGCCTTGCTGTTCATCAGTCCACGGTAAGACTAATTGTCTATAAATGGAGAAAGTTCAGCACTGCTGCTACTCTCCCTAGGAGTGGCCGTCCTGTAAAGATGACTGCAAGAGCACAGCGCAGACTGCTCAATGAGGTGAAGAAGGATCCTATAGTGTCAGCTAAAGACTTACAAAAGTCTCTGGCATAGGCTAACATCCCTGTTAGAGAATCTACGATACGTAAAACACTAAACAACAATGGATTTCATGGGAGGATACCACAGAGGAAGCCACCGCTGTCAAAAAAACACATTGCTGCACGTTTACAGTTTGCACAAGAGCACCTGGATGTTCCACAGCAGTACTGGCAAAATATTCTGTGGACAGATGAAACCAAAGTTGAGTTGTTTGGAAGAAACACACAACACTATGTGTGAAGAAAAAGAGGCACAGCACACCAACATCAAAACCTCATCCCAACTGTGAAGTATGGTGGTGGGGGCATCATGGTTTGGGGCTGCTTTGCTGCGTCAGGGCCTGGACGGATTGCGATCATCGAAGGAAAAATGAATTCCCAAGTTTATCAAGACATTTTGCAGGAGAACTTAAGGCCATCTGTCCACCAGCTGAAGCTCAAAAGAAGATGGGTGTTGCAACAGGATAACGATTCAAAGCATAGAAGTAAATCAACAATAGAATGGCTTAAACAGAAGAAAATACACCTTCTGGAGTGGCCCAGTCAGAGTCCTGACCTCAACCCGATTGAGATGCTGTGGCATGACCTCAAGAAAGCGATTCACACCAGACATCCCAAGAATATTGCTGAACTTAAACAGTTCTGTAAAGAGGAATGGTTAAGAATTACTCCTGACCGTTGTGCACATCTGATCATGCTTGAGAAAGGCTCTGTGTTTTGAGCCGAAACGTCGCCTCACTGTGCCACTGTGGTCGAATAAATCTTGAATTTTTTCTACTGGATGTGCTGTCCGTTTCCATATATATATATATATATATATATATACTACTCTGTATTTCTGGGAAATATATATGCGTTGGAAGGTACTCTTTTTTCTTATGGAGAGTGCCTACTATGTGTAGTAAGTGTGCATAGTATTGTAGGCCCGGCAATATTTCTCTAGGTTTCTGGGAAAAATATTTATATTAGCTTTTCTAAGCCTATCTGATGCCCACTGAGCACTTATTGGCTTACGATACAACTCATGCATACTCAGCGCCCTCCATAAGGAGAAATAGTACCCAAGGCCACTTAGACAGCCAAGCAAATTTTATTTGCTTAGGTTTGTTAAAGGTTAGTTACACAGAAATAGCTAGGTTCCTGGTATGAGACACTCAGTTTTCAGTTTTCCTTTAGTTTGGGAAAGGAGATTAGCTTACATGTCTCTTTTCCAGAGATGCATTATGTGGGGATGCAAGCACAGCAATAGATAAAAAATCATATTATGAAAAAGCTAGTTGAATAGTCTGAGGCTAGCACCAGGGTAAAACCACATTCTGAAAAAGCACAGATTGAACAGTTTGAGGCTACCACTAGGGGAAAAATCTAATTCTGAAAAAGCCAAAAACTTGATCTATGAAGCACAAGGAGTTATATATAAATATACATAATGCAGCAAACACTGAAAAAAAAAGAGTTTCTAATTATGGTTTGTAAGTGGGCATTTTAGTGCATGTTATTCAAAGTGTTGCATATTACTGCAAGATAACGGGTAGAAACAGCAAAAGCATTTTAATGCAACAAAGCCATTATTATACCCAGGTTATTTAACTTATTATATGTTACTGCAAGATACCATTCAGTATTACAGAAAACACATTTTACCACAATACCGCCATTTCTATACTTGCATTATTGTATGCATTGTATATTAATGCAAGATAACATGTAGTTACAGCAAACATATTTTATTGCAATAATGCAACTTTTTATACTTCGTATTTTTGAACGCGTTGTATGTTATTGCAAGGTACTGTTTAGTGTTATACACAGCAAATACATTTTAATGCAATAGCACCATCATTGCCTTAGTAACAGCGAGATGAGACAACCCCTTTAAAGTCAATCAGGACCAGTTTAAGGGTCTTTACACACATGAATGCATTGTCTGTTTCTTTATCAGTAAAAAAAACCTCCAGAATACACTCATGCCTTTGTTAAGGAACCCGTTTTTTGCAGCATTTTTTGTTGCCTTTTTTGTGCCTTTTTCTAAATGGGTGTGTGAACTGTATTTTTACTCTGGCTGTTTTTCTGCATAGTGAAATGTAAAAATGCCTGAAAAAAAGTGTTACAGCATGCTAAGAGGGAAAAAAAAAGCATAAAGATAAAAACTCCTACTAATTATCAAAAACTTCAGTAGTAAAAAAAAAATTCTGTGTGTCCTGCTTTTGATATTTCCTATAGACCTTTGGCTAACATCTGAAGTTGGCTGGTGCAAAAATGCCCCTAAAAAATTCAAAAGTGCAGAAAAAACCCAGCAAAAGCATATGAATGAATGCAGCCTAATGCAAAAAGAAATGTTTTTATATTATTTGGTGCTTCCAAATTCACCGACACAAGGCAGAAGATGTATTTAATATATCTAATGAGTTCTTGTTATAGTTGTTTGGTCTATTTCTAAATTCAGTAAGCAGTACTCATTGGGCTGAGACCAGTGTTTTAATATTCTGTGACGCCCCTCTTCACCAGCTGTTGAGTGAAGTATAGTTAGAAGACAATGAAAGCATATCATCTATAAACTACTATTAAGAAGTGCAGTAATGAAAACTAACTCAGAGGATGAATTTTCCAAACACGATTGCTAAAATTGGAAATATAGCCAGCAGCACAGTTTCACTAGCAGATAAAAAAAATAAAAAAATAAAAAAATAAAAATACATATATAGAGAGAGAGAGAGAGTATGAGAGATAGATAAATAAATAGATAGATAGATAGATAGATAGATAGATAGATAGATAGATAGTATATAAGCTCAAAATTGAATCTGACTGGTTGTTGTGGGTTGTGGCACTAAATCCCTTTTGGGACACATTTGTGTAATCAATATAATTGTTGCTTTAACCTCCTATTATAAATCATTTCTGCATTCCTTGCATTCTCTTCATTAATATTTATAACTGCTTGCAAAAACCCAAGTGTAATCACGTGAAAATCTTTCATACTATTACATCAGGACTTTCATGTCTCCAGCATCCAATAATAGTCCCATAAAGATACATTGTATTACATCACATTATTAGATTTTGTCAAAACTTACACTAGATAGAAATATGAGGCTTCTACTAGCCTCGTACATGCAGAGCCATCCAAACAACATCACTTCTACTAGCCTCATACAAGCAGAGCCATGTTACTGATATTGCTTCTACTAGCCTCATATGTGCAGACCCACCCTACAGAACTTGCTTCTTCAAGTTTCAGATATGCAGAGCCATCCTAGATACATTGCTTTTTCTAGCCTCATACATAGAGCAGTCCTACAGACATCGGGTGTCATTTATAAAGACTGACCAGGCCTTTTTTTCTGGCGGAACGCCCCGGAACGTTGTTCCGCCACCTATTTTCTGCCGACTCACCCTGCCCCCCTTTAGTTACTGCAGGGCCGTTTCTTGGGGCGGGCGGGCTGGGCAGCCGCCCGGGGCGCTGTCAGAAGGGGGGCGCCGGCAGGGCACAGCAGGAGATGAGCGCTGCGCTTCTATTGTGGAAGCGCTCACTCATCTCCAAAGTCATCTCATCTGTATCGCCGTCCTCAGGACGGCAATACAAATGTCTGTATGCGGCAGGGCAGGGAGAGGTGTTGTCCCCTCCCTGTTCCTCTGATAGGTTGCCGGCCTAGTGCTGGCAGCCTATCAGAGGCCGGTGCAGGCGGCGCGATTCGCGCCGCCTGAGCCAGCGAGGGACACAGGCCTGAAGAGGCCTGCATCGCATCCTGGAGGAGGTACAGTTGTGTTCAAAATTATTCAACCCCCACTGTAATCGAGTGTTTTGGCCAGTTTGACATAGATTTTGATCATTTCAGTCATCTTGTTTACAATTAAATCAAAGAGGCTCTTGTAAGTCAGACAAATATAACATAACATTTATAATGAAATAACCACAAATGTATTTTCTGTTCTCACATCAGTATCAGTTTTATTCAACCCCCAAGTGACATTCAATCTTAGTACTTAGTACAACATCCTTTTCCAGTTATAACAGCTTTTAAATGTGAAGCATAGCTTGACACAAGTGTCTTGCAGCGATCTATGGGTATCTTCGCCCATTCTTCATGGGCAAAAGCCTCCAGTTCAGTCACATTCTTAGGCTTGCGCGCTGCAACTGCTTTCTTTAAGTCCCACCAGAGGTTCTCAATCGGATTTAAGTCTGATGACTGCGATGGCCACTTCAAAATGTTCCAGCCTTTAATCTGCAACCATGCTCTAATGGACTTGGAGGTATGCTTGGGATCATTGTCCTGTTGAAAGGTCCAACGT
>NC_053389.1:660499370-660558034 GCF_905171765.1 Bufo bufo
TCATTATATTCACTAAGACTATTTCCTATCAGATATTTAAAGGGGATGTGTTATTTATTTAATTCTTGTTTCCTTTGATTCAAAAAGAATCTGTCACCAGTTTTGCACCGTCCTACCTAGAAATTATAAACTAGTGACAGAGACTCTGATTAGCTCTCTTGCCAAAAAGAAAAGAAAGCAGTACAAGTGGTGCCACCAGATGAAAGCTAGCTATTCTGCTAGACCTTTTAAACAGGTCTTAAGACATAACTTATAATAATAGCTAAGTCAGCACCTCATCTGCTGTTATGGGATTATTGCCCCTCAATAGTGCAGAGCAGAGAGGACTCAAGGAAGCTGGTTTAGATTTTAGACTGGCAGTGCATGTTATGTAGAGGCATTCGGATCCACTGCCAGCGCAGGCGTTATTAAGACTGGCTTCTAAAACGCTGTTTTTAATAAATAACCCCCTAGTGTGCATGTTCCAGGGGGGAGCATCTCACATGACGCATCATCTGACCTCCGCCGCTTGTCATAGTCAGTGTAAAGAGGCAGTGCATGTGCATCAGGACCAAAAGACATCAAAGTCTGCCATTTTAAAGACTGGCAAAGATGATATTTAAAAAAAATAAAAACCAATAAATAAATAATAGGGGGAACGGCATAGGATCTTAAAGAAAATAAATGGGGCATCTGTGCAAGAACTATGGTACCATCCAAGGTAGTGCAAGATCAAAAGGGGGCAAGTGTGCCCACAGTACAGTGTTAGGCCTCCTGCACACGAACGTTGTGTGCACCCGTGGCCGTTGTGCCGTTTTCCGCTTTTTTTCACGGACCCATTGACTTTCAATGGGTCCGTGGAAAAATCGGAAAATGCACCGTTTTGCAGCCGCATCCGTGATCCCTGTTTCCTGGCCGTAAAAAAAATATGACCTGTCCTATTTTTTTCACGGCCAACGGTTCACGGACCCATTCAAGTCAATGGGTCCGTGAAAGAACACGGATGCACACAAGATTGGCATCCGTGTCCGTGATCCGTGGCCGTAGGTTAGTTTTTATACAGACGGATCCGAAGATCCGTCTGTATAAAAGCTTTTTCAAAGCTGAGTTTTCACTTCGTGAAAACTCAGAACCGACAGTATATTCTAACACAGAAGCGTTCCCATGGTGATGGGGACGCTTCTAGTTAGAATACACTACAAACTGTGTACAAGACTGCCCCCTGCTGCCTGGCAGCACCCGATCTCTTACAGGGGGCCGTGATCAGCACAATTAACCCCTTCAGGTGCGGCACCTGAAGGGGTTAATTGTGCTGATCACGGCCCCCAGTAAGAGATCAGGGCTGCCAGGCAGCAGGGGGCAGACCCTTCCCCCCCCTCCCCAGTTTAAATATCATTGGTGGCCAGTGCGGCCCCCCCCCTCCCTCTATTGTAATTATTCGTTGGTGGCACAGTGTGCGCCCCCCCCTCCCTTCCTCTATTGTAATAATTCGTTGGTGGCACAGTGTGCGCCCCCCCCCTCCCTCTATTGTAATAATTCGTTGGTGGCACAGTGTGCGCCCCCCATCGCCCCCCCCCCCTCCCTCTATAGCATTAACAACATTGGTGGCCAGTGTGCGGCCTCCCATCTCCCCCCCCCCAATGATGGGGGGGGGCTAGATGGGAGGCCGCACACTGGCCACCAATGTTGTTAATGCTATAGAGGGAGGGGGGCCAATGGGGGGCGCACACTGTGCCACCAACGATTACAATAGAGGGAGGAAGGGGGGGGGCGCACACTGTGCCACCAACAAATTATTACAATAGAGGGAGGAAGGGGGGGGGGCGGGGGGGCGCACACTGTGCCACCAAGGAATTATTACAATAGAGGGAGGAAGGGGGGGGGGGCTGCACTGGCCACCAATGATATTCAAACTGGGGAGGGGGGAGGGGGGGGTGTCTGCCCCCTGCTGCCTGGCAGCCCTGATCTCTTACAGGGGGAGATGATAGCACAATTAACCCCTTCAGGTGCGGCACCTAAAGGGTTAATTGTGCTGATCACAGCCCCCTGTAAGAGATCGGATGCTGCTAGGCAGCAGGGGGCAGTCATGTACACAGTTTGTAGTATATTCTAACTAGAAGCGTCCCCATCACCATGGGAACGCCTCTGTGTTAGAATATACTGTCGGAAATGAGGTTTCACGATCTAACTCATATCCGACAGTATATTCTAACATAGAGGCGTTCCCATGGTGATGGGGACGCTTCAAGTTAAAATATACCATCGGATTGGAGAAAACTCCGATCCGATGGTATAAAAGGGACTCCAGACTTTACATTGAAAGTCAATGGGGACGGATCCGTTTGAAATGGCACCATATTGTGTCAACGTCAAACGGATCCGTCCCCATTGACTTGCATTGTAATTCAGGACGGATCCGTTTGGCTCCGCACGGCCAGGCGGACACCAAAACGACTTTTTTTTCATGTCCGTGGATCCTCCAAAAATCAAGGAAGACCCACGGACGAAAAAACGGTCACGGATCACGGAAAAACGGGACCCGTTTTTGCGGACCGCAAAAAAATACGTTCGTGTGCAGGAGGCCTAAGAGTACTTCCCACCAAGGGCGCAACAGCCATTCTCAGTTTCATGTGAAATGAATGGCCACATGCAGCATTCCCCATGCATAACACTTGATGACCTAGAGAATCTAGAACCTCAGAAATAGGTATATATATCATACACATGAGATAGCTCTTGGCCAAATGCTGGCTCGACTGACAGCTATATCTCCTGATCTTCCCATACATATGCTTGCTCAGCTTAGCTGAATGTACATATGCAGTAAATAGGAGAGAGGAGAAAGCCACTGCCAGACTGCTCTTCCTAGGCCAGTGATGTTATGTTCATCGGTCACATGACCTAGATGCAGCTCAGTCCCATTTGAGTGAACAGGGCTCAGCTGCAATAAAAAGCATCGGTGCTATCCAATGCAAGGCACAGTTTTTTGTGAGCAGTGTCAGACCCCTGCTGATGTCCTGAGGATAGGTCATCAGTATCAGGATCTCAAAAAATCCCTTTAAAGTTACGTGTAAGACTTTTTACAAACAGTTTACAAATATGTTTAAAAACAAAACTCAGCTAGTTTATTTTGACAATACTCAGACAGAAAAAAATGCTCTTTTTCTGTTCTCTACTATAGGTTGAAAATTAAAATGATCAGTAGCCACATTGATACCACCACTATTACGAAGGTCACAGGTTCTCTTGGTCTATGTCAGAGAAGTGTAACAGTGGCTGCTGTGCACCGCTGTTGCCCTGCTTACCGCCGGGGTCCCAGTCACCGTGTTCAGCGGTGATCTGCGGCCAGTGCTTCCCATTTACCGCTGCAGTCCTGGGCTCTGTCTGTGTAGGTACTGTAGTTCTGGGATCTGCTCCACAGTTTCCTCTCAGCCCTGGCCACAGCATGCTTGCTGCTTGTTTCCTGCAGCACTTCCTTAAGGGTCAGCGAGCATCACTTCCTGGGCATTAACCCCTTAAGGACACAGCCTTTTTACACCTTAGGACCAGGCCATTTTTTGAAAATCTGACCAGAGTCCCTTTAAGTGCTGATAACTTTAAAACGGTTTGACTTATCCAGGCCGTTCTGAGATTGTTTTTTCGTCACATATTGTACTTCATGACACTGGTAAAATGGAGTCAAAAAAAAAATTTTTTTTGCACCAAAAAATACCTAATTTAACAAAAATTTGAAAAAAATTTGCAAATTTCAAAGTTTCAGTTTCTCTACTTCTGTAATACATAGTAATACCCCCAAAAATTGTGATGACTTTACATTCCCCATATGTCTACTTCATGTTTGAATTGTTTTGGGAATGATATTTTATTTTTTGGGGATGTTATAAGGCTTAGAAGTTTAGAAGCAAATCTTGAAATTTTTCCGAAATTTACAAAAATTCAATTTCTAGGGACCAGTTCAGGTCTCAAGTCACTTTGCGAGGCTTACATTATAGAAACCACCCAAAAATGACCCCATCTAAGAAACTACACCCCTCAAGGTATTCAAAACTGATTTTGCATACGTTGTTAACCCTTTAGGTGTTGCACAAGAGTTATTGGCAAATAGGGAGGAAATTTGAGAATTTCATTTTTTTGTCTAATTTTTCATTTTCACCCATTTTTTCCACTAACAAACCAAGGGTTAACAGCCAAACAAGACTGTATCTTTATTGCCCTGACTCTGCCATTTACAGAAACACCCAATATGTGGCCGTAAACTACTGTACGGCCACACAGCGGGGCGTAGAGTGAAAGGTGCGCCGTTTGGTTTTTGGAAGGCTGATTTTTATGGACTGGTTTATTTACACCATGTCCCATTTGAAGCCCCCTGATGCACCCCTAGAGGAGAAACTCCCTAAAAGTGACCCCATCTAAGAAACTACACCCCTCAAGGTATTCAAAACTGATTTTGCATACGTTGTTAACCCTTTAGGTGTTGCACAAGAGTTATTGGCAAATAGGGAGGAAATTTGAGAATTTCATTTTTTTGTCTAATTTTTCATTTTCACCCATTTTTTCCACTAACAAACCAAGGGTTAACAGCCAAACAAGACTGTATCTTTATTGCCCTGACTCTGCCATTTACAGAAACACCCAATATGTGGCCGTAAACTACTGTACGGGCACACAGCGGGGCGTAGAGTGAAAGGTGCGCCGTTTGGTTTTTGGAGGGCTGATTTTGCTGGACTGTTTTTTTGGCACCATGTCCCATTTGAAGCCCCCCTGATGCACCCCTAGATTATAAACTCCATAAAAGTGACCCCATCTAAGAAACTACACCCCTCAAGGTATTCAAAACTGATTTTACAAACTTTGTTAACCCTTTAGGTGTTGCACAAAATTTAATGGAAAATAGAGATACAATTTCAAAATTTCACTTTTTTGGCAGATTTTTCATTTTAATATTTTTTTTCCAGTTACAAAGCAAGGGTTAACAGCCAAACAAAACTCATTATTTATGGCCCTAATTCTGTAGTTTACAGAAACACCCCATATGTGGTCGTAAACAGCTGTACGGGCACACGGCAGGGCGCAGAAGGAAAGGAACACCATATGGTTTTTGGAAGGTATATTTTGCTGGACTGGTTTTTTTGACACCATGTCCCATTTGAAGCCCCCCTGATGCACCCCTAGAGTAGAAACTCCAAAAAAGTGACCCCATTTTAGAAACTACGGGATAGGGTGGCAGTTTTGTTGGTACTAGTTTAGGGTACATATGATTTTTGGTTGCTCTATATTACACTTTTTGTGCGGCAAGGTAACAAGAAATAGCTTTTTTGGCACCGTTTTTTTTTGTTATTTACAACATTCATCTGACAGGTTAGATCATGTGGTAATTTTATAGAGCAGGTTGTCACGGACGCGGAGATACCTAATATGTATACAATTTTTTTTATTTATGTAAGTTTTACACAATGATTTCCCCCCCCTACACAAGATAATCGCCCAAAAACTGAAAAAACTATGGCTCTCAGACTATGGAGATACTAAAACATTTTTTTTTTAAAAAAGGAAATCATTGTGTAAAACTTACATAAATAAAAAAAGTATACATATTAGGTAAGTTTTACACAATGATTTCCTTTTTTAAACAAAAAAATAATGTTTTAGTGTCTCCATAGTCTAAGAGCCATAGTTTTTTCAGTTTTTGGGCGATTATCTTAAGTAGGGTCTCATTTTTTGCGGGATGAGATGCCGGTTTGATTGGCATCTATTTTGGGGTGCATATGACTTTTTGATTGCTTGCTATTACACTTTTTGTGACGTAAGATGACAAAAAATGGCTTTTTTTACACCGTTTTTATTTTTATTTTTTTACGGTGGTCATCTGAGGGGTTAGATCATGTGATATTTTTATAGAGCCGGGCGATAGAGACGCGGCGATACCTAATATGTATACTTTTTTTTTATTTATGTAAGTTTTACACAATGATTTCATTTTTGAAACAAAAAAAATCATGTTTTAGTGTTTCCATAGTCTTTTCAGTTTTTGGGCGATTATCTTGGGTAGGGTATGATTTTTGCGGGATAAGATGACGGTTTGATTGTTACAATTTTGGCGTACATGCGACTTTTTTGATCACTTTTATTACCTTTTTTGGGAAGTAAGGTGGGCAAAATTTCAATTTCATCATAGTTTTTTATTTTTTATTTTTATGGTGTTCACCGTTCGGGTAAACTAACATGACCGTTTTATAGATCAGGTCGTTACGGATGCGGCGATACCAAACATGTGTAGGGAATTTTATTTTTTTTCATTTTTTATCAGTGATAAATGTGTTTTTTGATTTTTACTTTTTTTTCACTTTTATTCACTTTTTTTTGACCCAGACCCACTTGGTTCTTGAAGATCCAGTGGGTCTGATGTCTGTATAATACAGTACAGAACAATATATATTGTACTGCACTGTATTTTACTTACACTGAACAGATCTATGCCTTTCAGCACAGATCTGTTCAGCACCATGGACAGCAGGACGCCTGAGAGGCGTCCTGTTGCCATGGGAACCTTCCCCGTCTGCTCAGTACTGCTCAGAACTTCGCAGACGGGGAAGGGTAAGGAGGGGATCTCTCGGGGGGCTCTCTGGGGGCTCTCTCCCTCCCCATCGGGGGGCTGCAAAGGCACAGCAGCCCCCCGATGGGAGAGGGAGGGAGCTCCCTGCGCTGTTAACCTTTTCCATACAGCGGTCCGTACGGACCGCTGTATGGAAAGGGTTAAACGGCTGACATCGCATCGCAGATGTCAGCCGTTTATACCAGGGTGCCAGCAATGTGCTGGCACCCTGGTATCCCCACTAGACACCAACGATTATACAAGGGGAGGCGGGCGGGGGATCGCGATCCCGCCTGCCGCACCGCCCGCCTCCCGCACCGCCCACACCGCCCGCAACCCTCCCCCTGCACCTCCCGCCACCATAAAAATAATTCGGGGGTGCAGGGGGGGGTGAATAAAACTTTTTTTTTAGGCATATAAAGTTTCTGATCCCCGCGGTCAGGGACCGCGGGGACCAGAAACTTCAGAAATCGCAGCAAACCGCAGGTCTGAATTGACCTGCGGTTTGCCGCGATCGCCGACATGGGGGGGTCACGGGACCCCCCCGCGCATTTAGCCTAGGTGCCTGCTCAATGATTTGAGCAGGCACCGGGTTCCGATCACTGCCAGCCGCACGGCAGTGATCGAAAATACACAGGGCGTACATGTACGCCCTGTGTCCTTAAGTACCAGGGCACAAGGGCGTACCTGTACGCCCTATGTCCTTAAGAGGTTAAGGGTTAGGTCATGAGACCTTGCTGACCAATCCTAGCCCTCCTGCACATATATAAGTGGCTCAGCCCCCTTCCCAGATGCCTCAGTATCAAGGCCTTCATGTCCTGCTAAGGTTCCTGGTGTGCCTGTGTTCCTGGATTCTGCTATCAGTTTGATCCCTGCCTGCTTGCCTTGACTCTCCTGTTGTCGACCCGGATTGCCTGACCTTTACCTGTGCTGCCTGCCCTAACCTATTGCATGTCTGACTTCACCTCTGCCTCATCCTTCAGTCCTGCATTGTTGCTCCTGGTAACAACTCAGCCTGCTGACAACGACTGTACCTCTGGTACCTTTCTCAGGTACCTCCTGGTCTGCCTGGACCAGCTGCCTTGTGTGCCTATCCTCCTCAAGAGGTAGTGACCTGGTGTTCCCCTCGGGAAAGTCTATCCCCACCATCAGGTGTACTGTGAAGATCGACGGATTCACTTAGACAATGCCCTGAGAGGAGGTAGGACATGTGGCACAGAGGGTTCACACCCGCTGATTCGTGACAAGAAGTTCAGGTCTGGGCAGGACCTATGGATGAGGGTAATGCAATATCAGAGAACTTCTATATATTTACATATGGCTTTAGTTCTACTTTGACTCCAGCATAATAAGGAACAATTGATGTTAATTTCAGAATGAAAGCAAAGCATATTCCTTTGATTTTACACTTTCAAAGAAGATATACCTGTAAATAATATGCTTACCTTATTTAACTGCTTCCAGCAGAAATCAGGAATGGTTTTATGATAACAGAGACTACATATAATGGATAACAGCCTTGTAGAATACTGGATGAAAACACCCTGTGTATACCACAGAAGGTGGCATCCGAATATGTATTTAATTATTTACTGATTGATCTTATATATTAGCTTAATACTGTATTCCAGACACTGCAGATTCTTCTCATAGTCCAGAAGTAGTGAAATGAAATTAAAAGGTCAATTTCTGTGGCGGTCAGAGTGCTGAGACCTCCACGATCATTAGAACAAGGAGAAAGAACCAAACCTGTCGCTGCAGGAGACAGGCTCAAAAGAAGTCTATGAGTGCATCTCGACTCTGTCCTCTGCAATGAGATGAAAGAGTGTGATATGCTAGCACTTCTGTGCAAGCCCTGGAAGAGCGGAGGATGGGAGTCGTAGTGGCTCTGGCTGCAGTAACCAGTCACAGTGCAAACCAAATACCAATGTTCCCTAGGGCCAGCGTAGTGATAGGAGAGCGCACCCTTTCTTCCATTGTAGCACAAGTTGAGGTTGGAGCTCCTGTCCGATGGTAGCTGGGGTGCCCTTGGAGTTGTAGGCTTGGTGCGGGAGCAAGGCCGGAGATGTAGGTACAGTGACCAACGAGTGGTGCTGGAGTCAATAACCAAGCCAGTTGTAGAACATAAACACCTCTCTTTAATAAAGTGCAGAAAGGGATTTGTAGAACATCTAATGGTATCAAAACACAGTTCAAAACTACTGACAATGCAAATTATCCCACAGAGCAATGTGAGAATATAGGATTGAAAGGGGATTGTAGTATTTCTTCCTTCTATTTCTCTAAAGTCACTTCCTGTGGAAGCTAAGGCTGGCAATAAGGTTATTGCAAATTTGTCTGCAATTCCCAACTGAGGGGTACAAGTTAAGATTTGATGGACCAGGCCGTGTCCAAGTGTGAAGGGTGTCTAAGGCCTCTTTCACACTTGCGTTGTTGGGATCCGGCATGCACTTCCGTTGCCGGAGGTGCCTGCCGGATCCGGAAAAACGCAAGTGTACTGAAAGCATTTGAAGACGGAACCGTCTTCCAAATGCTTTCAGTGTTACTATGGCACCCAGGACGCTATTAAAGTCCTGGTTGCCATAGTAGGAGCGGGGAGCGGGGGAGCGGTATACTTACAGTCCGTGCGGCTCCCGGGGCGCTCCAGAATGACGTCAGAGCGCCCCATGTGCATGGATGACGTGATCCATTCGATCACGTGATCCATGCGCTTGGGGCGCCCTGACGTCACTCTGGAGCGCCCGGGGAGCCGCACGGACGGTAAGTACACTGCTCCCCCGCTCCCCGCTACACTTACCATGGCTGTCAGGACTTTAGCGTCCCGGCAGCCATGGTAACCACTCTGAAAAAGCTAAATGTCGGCTCCGGCAATGCGCCGAAACGACGTTTAGCTTAAGGCCGGATCCGGATCAATGCCTTCCAATGGGCATTAATTCCGGATCCGGCCTTGCGGCAAGTGTTCCGGATTTTTGGCCGGAGCAAAAAGCGCAGCATGCTGCGGTATTTTCTCCGGCCAACAAACGTTCCGTACCGGAACTGAAGACATCCTGATGCATCCTGAACGGATTACTCTCCATTCAGAATGCATTAGGATAATCCTGATCAGAGCCCTTAGCAGTGTCCTTCTCACTGCAGTAAAGTGTATATCAGTCTTAAACATGTAGATTCTAGGTTCTTTTTATTCTCTCTCTTCCTGGAACACGATAGAGTAGACATAGTTTTCTCTCTGTAAATTTCTCAAATTTAGGGATTCTCTGGGATTAAGGCGTAGCTCTCTGAGGAGTGAGCATATGTAGCTTCCTTAGATAACAGACTACTCTGGCTATCTCATATAAAAAGTTTTACCCGAACTCAAAGACCCATTGAATACAGTCAGGTCCATAAATATTGGGACATTAACATTTGTGGCTCTATACACCACCACAATGGATTTGAAATTAAACAAACAAGATGTGCTTTAACTGCAGACTGACAGCTTTAATTTGATGGTATTTACATCCAAATCAGGTGAACGGTGTAGGAATTACAACAGTTTGCATATGTGCCTCCCACTTGTTAAGAGACCAAAAGTAATGGGACAGAATAATAATCATAAATCAAACTTTCACTTTTTAATACTTGGTTTCCATGTTCCTGGCCCTAGTGTGGCTAGCTAGCTGTCATTTAAGGATCTAAATGGTGGTAGATTGATCACCTGTATTTGCAGAGTCAATATTAATGATGAACAGTAGTAAAGTATGATTAACAGGCTCTTGAATACTAACAATGGCATGATAGCTTGTATGCCAATGAGCATGCAATTAGAGCATTGAGAATACATGCACGCCCCACTAACCACTTTTAATTTATGCTATGCACCAAGTTGCACCCTCTTCAACCCACAGCTGTATAGGCTGGACTCTCTACTCATGAGGCATACAAAGTCCATTGCAGATTTCACTGCAATTGGTGAATCCAAGGCAAAATTTGCATGCTTTACATGTGCATTCTGCAGTAGATTTGCTGCAGAATTTACCCCTACTGTATGTATTGCAAAACTGAAATCAGCTGTGAAAATCAACAGAATGAATTGGCAAGCTCTTGCACTACTTCTGCTACATACCCTTACTTGACAACCATAAAAGCAACATCCTTACATAAACAGTGAGCAGTGTGTAGAAAAGACCTCAAACACTCTATGAGTTACACTGACATATATGCCTCATAGGCTACAAATTGTGAGATTTCCCATTGAGGTTGTATTATTTTCTGCTTTTCCTATTTCTTATTTTTCTGTCCAGAGCAGTTTATCTTCATTTGAACATAATTTTGGTTGTTCCAAAAAGATTGTCAAGAAGCAAAAATGCCTGCTTCAGATGTGAATGTGCTCTTCTGACCAGAAGACAGTTGGTTCCAGGTGGTGTATATAAAACATGTATGATGCTGAAGCATAGCTGCTCTTTACTTTTTGGTCTACACTAAGGAAATTACTGTTTTCATTATTCTTTGTCTTATCCTCGCCATACACATTCATTATTACAAAGGCATTGTATCTGTTTTACTTAGGTATGTCTTTTTTGACTTGTTTATTCCTAGTGCCAACAAAATCTGATATGCTGTGTTGGATTTATCTCATCAATCATTAAGAGGATGAGCAAATTGAATTGATTCTACCAGTTTGGAATTCATCCCAAATTTTCCAAAAATTTCAGATAGGCTTAGAAAAGCTAATTTAAATATCTTTCCCAGAAACCTAGAGAAATATTGCCTGGCCTACAACACTATGCACACTACGCATAGTAGGCGCTCTCCATAAGAAAAAAGAGTACCTTCTAACGCATATATATTGCCCAGAAATCCAGAGTAGTATTCTTATATATATTCTTATATATATACAGTTGCAAGAAAAAGTATGTGAACCCTTTGGAATGATATGGATTTCTGCACAAATTGGTCATAAAATGTGATCTGCTCTTCATCTAAGTCACAACAATAGACAATCACAGTCTGCTTAAACTAATAACACACAAAGAATTAAATGTTACCATGTTTTTATTGAACACACCATGTAAACATTCACAGTGCAGGTGGGAAAAGTATGTGAACCCCTAGACTAATGACATCTTCAAAAGCTAATTGGAGTGAGATGTCAGCCAACTGGAGTCCAATCAATGAGATGAGATTGGAGGTGTTGGTTACAGCTGCCCTGCCCTATAAAAAACACACACCAGTTCTGGGTTTGCTTTTCACAAGAAGCATTGCCTGATGTGAATGATGCCTCGCACAAAAGAGCTCTCAGAAGACCTACGATTAAGAATTGTTGACTTGCATAAAGCTGGAAAGGGTTATAAAAGTATCCCCAAAAGCCTTGCTGTTCATCAGTCCACGGTAAGACTAATTGTCTATAAATGGAGAAAGTTCAGCACTACTGCTACTCTCCCTAGGAGTGGCCGTCCTCTAAAGATGACTGCAAGAGCACAGCGCAGACTGCTCAATGAGGTAAAGAAGGATCCTATAGTGTCAGCTAAAGACTTACAAAAGTCTCTGGCATATGCTAACATCCCTGTTAGCGAATCTACAATACGTAAAACACTAAACAAGAATGATTTCATGGGAGGATACCACAGAGGAAGCCATCGCTGTCAAAAAAACACATTGCTGCACGTTTACAGTTTGCACAAGAGCACCTGGATGTTCCACAGCGGTACTGGCAAAAAAGTCTGTGGACAGATGAAACCAAAGTTGAGTTGTTTGGAAGAAACACACAACACTATGTGTGGAGAAAAAGAGGCACATCACACCAACATCAAAACCTCATCCCAACTGTGAAGTATGGTGGTGGGGGCATCATGGTTTGGGGCTGCTTTCCTGCGTCAGGGCCTGGACGGATTGCTATCATCGAAGGAAAAATGAATTCCCAAGTTTATCAAGACATTTTGCAGGAGAACTTAAGGCCATCTGTCCACCAGCTGAAGCTCAACAGAAGATGGGTGTTGCAACAGGACAACGACCCAAAGCATAGAAGTAAATCAACAACAGAATGGCTTAAACAGAAGACAATACACCTTCTGGAGTGGCCCAGTCAGAGTCCTGACCTCAACCCGATTGAGATGCTGTGGCATGACCTTAAGAAAGCGATTCACACCAGACATCCCAAGAATATTGCTGAACTGAAACAGTTCTGTAAAGAGGAATGGTTAAGAATTACTCCTGACCGTTGTGCACATCTGATCTGCAACTACAGGAAACGTTTGGTTGAAGTTATTGTTGCCAAAGGAGGTTCAACCAGTTATTAAATACAAGGGTTCACATACTTTTTCCACCTGCACTGTGAATGTTTACATGGTGTGTTCAATAAAAACATGGTAACATTTAATTATTTGTGTGTTATTAGTTTAAGCAGACTGTGATTGTCTATTGTTGTGACTTAGATGAAGATCAGATCACATTTTATGACCAATTTGTGCAGAAATCCATATAATTCCAAAGGGGTCACATACTTTTTCTTGCAACTGTATATATATATATATATATATATATACACAATAGATATAAAAAGTCTACACACCCCTGTTAAAATGTCAGGTTTCTGTGCTGTAAAAAAATGAGACAAAGATAAATCATTTCAGAACTTTTTCCACCTTTAATGTGACCTATAAACTGTACAACTCAATTGAAAAACAAACTGAAATCTTTCAGGTAGAGGGAAGAAAAAATATAAAAATAAAATAATATGGTTGCATAAGTGTGCACACCCTTAAACTAATACTTTGTTGAAGCACCTTTTGATTTTATTACAGCACTCAGTCTTTTTGGGTATGAGTCTATCAGCATGGCACATTTTGACTTGGCAAGATTTGCCCACTCTTCTTTGCAAAAACACTCCAAATCTGTCAGATTGCGAGGGCATCTCCTGTGCACAGCCCTCTTCAGATCACCCCACAGATTTCCAATCAGATTCAGGTCTGGGCTCTGGCTGGGCCATTCCAAAACTTTCATCTTCTTCTCGTGAGGCCATTCCTTTGTTGATTTGTATGTATGCTTTGGGTCGTTGTCATGCTGAAAGATGAAGTTCCTCTTTATGTTCAGCTTTCTAGCAGGTGAAGATTTTGTGCCAATATTGACTGGTATCTGGCACTGTTCATAATTCCCCCTAGCTTAATTAAGGCCCCAGTTCCAGCTGAAGAAAAACAGCCCCAAAGCATGATTCTGCCACCACCATGCTTCACTGTGGGTATTGTGTTCTTTTGGTGATGTGCAGTGTTGTTTTTGCGGCAAACATATCTTTTGGAATTATGGCCAAAAAGTTCAACCTTGGTTTAATCAGACCATAACACCTTTTCCCACATGCTTTTGGGAGACTTCAGATGTGTTTTTGCAAAATGTAGCCTGGCTTAGATGTTTTTCTTTGTAAGAAAAGTATTTAGTCTTGCCACTGTGCCCCATAGCCCAGACATATGAAGAATACGGGAGATTGCTGTCACATGTACCAGTAAGCCAGTACTTGCCAGATATTCCTGCAACTCCTTTAATGTTGCTGTAGGCCTCTTGGTAGCCTCCCAGACCAGTTTTCATCAATTTTGGAGGGATGTCCAGTTCTTGGTAATGTCACTGTTGTGCCATATTTTCTACACTTGATGATGACTGTCTTCACTGTGTTCCATAGTATATCTAATGCCTTGAAAATTATGTTGTACCCTTCTCCTGACTGATACCTTTTACCAATGAGATCCCTCTGATTCTTTGGAAGCTCTCTGTGGACCATGGCTTTTGCTGTGGGATACGACTAAGAAAATTTCAGGAAAGACCAACTAGAGCAGCTGAACTTTATTTGGGGTTAATCAGAGGCACTTTAAATGATGACAGGTGTATGCTGACTCCTATTTAACATGATTTTGAATGTGATTGCTTAATTCTGAACACAGCTAAATCCCCAGTTATAAGAGGAAGACACTTATGCAACCACATTATTTTAGTTTTTTTAGTTTTCTTCCCTCCACCTAAAAGATTTCAGTTTGTTTTTCAATTGAGTGGTACAGTTTATAGGTCACATTAAAGGTGGAAAAAGTTCTGAAATGATTTATCTTTGTCTTATTTTTTGTACAGCACAGAAACTTGACATTTTAATAGGGGTGTGTAGACTTTTTATATCCACTGTGTATATATATATATATATATATATATATATATATATATAAAAAGGAAAAGTGTGGCAGCACCAATTCACTAAAAACATAGCGGGTGCAATGTCCAGGGTTGTCACTGCTTACCCAAAGTATGTAGGTGGAAACGGACAGCACATCCAGTAGAAAAAATTCAAGATTTATTCGACCACAGTGGCACAGTGAGGCGACGTTTTGGCTCAAAACACAGAGCCTTTCTCAAGCATGCTTGAGAAAGGCTCTGTGTTTTGAGCCAAAACGTCGCCTCACTGTGCCACTGTGGTCGAATAAATCTTGAATTTTTTCTACTGGATGTGCTGTCCGTTTTCATCTATATATACACTGCTCAAAAAAATAAAGGGAACACAAAAATAACACATCCTAGATCTTAATTAATTAAATATTCTTCTGAAATACTTTGTTCCTTACATAGTTGAATGTGCTGACAACAAAATCACACAAAAATTAAAAATGGAAATCAAATTTTTCAACCCATGGAGGTCTGGATTTGGAGTCACACTCAAAATTAAAGTGGAAAAACACACCATAGGCTGATCCAACTTTGATGTAATGTCCTTAAAACAAGTCAAAATGAGGCTCAGTAGTGTGTGTGGCCTCCACGTGCCTGTATGACCTCCCTACAACGCCTGTGCATGCTCCTGATGAGGTGGCGGACGGTCTCCTGAGGGATCTCCTCCCAAACCTGGACTAAAGCATCTGCCAACTCCTGGACAGTCTGTGGTGCAACGTGACGTTGGTGGATTGAGCGAGACATGATGTCCCAGATGTGCTCAATTGGATTCAGGTCTGGGGAACGGGCGGGCCAGTCCATAGCATCAATGCCTTCGTCCTGCAGGAACTGCTGACACACTTCAGCCACATGAGGTCTAGCATTGTCTTGCATGAGGAGGAACCCAGGGCCAACCGCACCAGCATATGGTCTCACAAGGGGTCTGAGGATCTCATCTCGGTACCTAATGGCAGTCAGGCTACCTCTGGCGAGCACATGGGGGGCTGTGCGGCCCTCCAAAGAAATGCCACCCCACACCATTACTGACCCAATGCCAAACCGGTCATGCTGGAGGATGTTGCAGGCAGCAGAATGTTCTCCACGGCGTCTCAAGACTCGTCTGTCACATGTGCTCAGTGTGAACCTGCTTTCATCTGTGAAGAGCACAGGGCGCCAGTGGCGAATTTGCCAATCTTGGTGTTCTCTGGCAAATGCCAAACGTCCTGCACGGTGTTGGGCTGTAAGCACAACCCCCACCTGTGGACGTCGGGCCCTCATATCAACCTCATGGAGTCTGTTTCTGACCGTTTGAGCAGACACATGTACATTTGTGGCCTGCTGGAGGTCATTTTGCAGGGCTCTGGCAGTGCTCCTCCTGTTCCTCCTTGCACAAAGGCGGAGGTAGCGGTCCTGCTGCTGGGTTGTTGCCCTCCTACGGCCTCCTCCACGTCTCCTGATGTACTGGCCTGTCTCCTGGTAGCGCCTCCATGCTCTGGACACTACGCTGACAGACACAGCAAACCTTCTTGCCACAGCTCGCATTGATGTGCCATCCTGGATAAGCTGCACTACCTGAGCCACTTGTGTGGGTTGTAGACTCCGTCTCATGCTACCACTAGAGTGAAAGCACCGCCAGCATTCAAAAGTGACAAAAACATCAGCCAGGAAGCATAGGAACTGAGAAGTGGTCTGTGATCACCACCTGCAGAACCACTTCTTTATTGGGGGTGTCTTGCTAATTGCCTATAATTTCCACCTGTTGTCTATCCCATTAGCACAACAGCATGTGAAATTGATTGTCACTCAGTGTTGCTTCCTAAGTGGACAGTTTTATTTCACAGAAGTGTGATTGACATTGTGTTGTTTAAGTGTTCCCTTTATTTTTTTGAGCAGTGTATATATATATAAATACTACTCTGTATTTCTGGGCAATATATATGCGTTGGAAGGTACTCTTTTTTTCTTATGGAGAGTGCCTACTATGCGTAGTAAGTGTGCATAGTATTGTAGGCCCGGCAATATTTCGCCAGGTTTCTGGGAAAAATATTTATATTAGCTTTTCTAAGCCTATCTGATGCCCACTGAGCACTGATTGGCTTACGATACAACTCATGCATACTCAGCGCCCTCCATAAGGAGAAATAGTACCCAAGGCCACTTAGACAGCCAAGCAAATTTTATTTGTTCAGGTTTGTTAAAGGTTAGTTACACAGAAATAGCTAGGTTCCTGGTATGAGACACTCAGTTTTCAGTTTTCCTTTAGTTTGGGAAAGGAGATTAGCTTACATGTCTCTTTTCCAGAGATGCATTATGTGGGGATGCAAGCACAGCAATAGATAAAAAATCATATTATGAAAAAGTTAGTTGAATAGTCTGAGGCTAGCACCAGGGTAAAACCACATTCTGAAAAAGCACCGATTGAACAGTTTGAGGCTACCACTAGGCGGAAAATCTAATTCTGAAAAAGCCAAAAACTTGATCTATGAAGCACAAGGAGTTATATATAAATATACATAATGCTGCAAACACTGAAAAAAAAATGAGTTTCTAATTATGGTTTGTAAGTGGGCATTTTAGTGCATGTTATTAAAAGTGTTGCATATTACTGCAAGATAACGGGTAGAAACAGCAAAAGCATTTTAATGCAACAAAGCCATTATTATACCCATGTTATTTAACTTATTATATGTTACTGCAAGATACCATTCAGTATTACAGAAAACACATTTTACCACAATACCGCCATTTCTATACTCGCATTATTGAATGCATTGTATATTAATGCAAGATAACATGTAGTTACAGCAAACATATTTTACTGCAATAATGCAACTTTTTATACTTCGTATTTTTGAACGCGTTGTATGTTATTGCAAGGTACCGTTTAGTGTTATACACAGCAAATACATTTTAATGCAATAGCACCATCATTGCCTTAGTAACAGCGAGATGAGACAAACCCTTTAAAGTCAATCAGGACCAGTTTAAGGGTCCTTACACACATGAATGCATTGTCTGTTTCTTTATCAGTAAACAAAAACTCCAGAATACACACCCGGTTTTTGCAGCATTTTTTGTTGTCTTTTTTGTGCCTTTTTCTAAATGGGTGTGTGAACTGTATTTTTACTCTGGCTGTTTTTCTGCATAGTGAAATGTAAAAATGCCTGAAAAAAAGTGTTACAGCATGCTAAGAGGGAAAAAAAAAGCATAAAGATGAAAACTCCTACTAATTATCAAAAACTTCAGTAGTAGAAAAAAAATTCTGTGTGTCCTGCTTTTGATATTTCCTATAGACCTTTGGCTAACATCTGAAGTTGGCTGGTGCAAAAATGCCCCTAAAAAATTCAAAAGTACAGAAAAAACCCAGCAAAAGCCTATGTATGAATGCAGCCTAATGCAAAAAGAAATGTTTTTATATTATTTGGTGCTTCCAAATTCACCGACACAAGGCAGAAGATGTATTTAATATATCTAATGAGTTCTTGTTATAGCGGTTTGGTCTATTTCAAAATTCAGTAAGCAGTACCCATTGGTCTGAGACCAGTGTTTTAATATTCTATGACGCCCCTCTTCACCAGCTGTTGAGTGAAGTATAGTTAGAAGACAATGAAAGCATATCATCTATAAACTACTATTAAGAAGTGCAGTAATGAAAACTAACTCAGAGGATGAATTTTCCAAACACGATTGCTAAAATTGGAAATATAGCCAGCAGCACAGTTTCACTAGCAGATAAAAAAAATAAAAATATATATAGATAGATAGATAGATAGATAGATAGATAGATAGATAGATAGATAGATAGATAGATAGATAGATAGATAGATAGATAGAGAGTATGAGAGATAGATAGATAGTATATAAGCTCAAAATTGAATCTGACTGGTTGTTGTGGGTTGTGGCACTAAATCCCTTTTGGGACACATTTGTGTAATCAATATAATTGTTGCTTTAACCTCCTATTATAAATCATTTCTGCATTCCTTGCATTCTCTTCATTAATATTTATAACTGCTTGCAAAAACCCAAGTGTAATCACGTGAAAATCTTTCATACTATTACATCAGGACTTTCATGTCTCCAGCATCCAATAATAGTCCCATAAAGATACATTATATTACATCACATTATTAGATTTTGTCAAAACTTACACTATGCATATTATAGAAATACAAGGCTTCTACTAGCATCATACATGCAGAGCTATCCAAACAACATCACTTCTACTAGCCTCATACAAGCAGAGCCACGTTACTGATATTGCTTCTACTAGCCTCATATGTGCAGAGCCACCCTACAGAACTTGCTTCTTCAAGTTTCAGATATGCAGAGCCATCCGAGAGACATTGCTTTTTCTAGCCTCATACATAGAGCAGTTCTACAGACATCGGGTGTCATTTATTAAGACTGACCAGGCCTTTTTTTCTGGCGGAACGGCGTTCCGCCACCTATTTTCTGCCGACTCGCCCCGCCCCCCTTTAGGTACTGCAGGGCCGTTTCTTGGGGTGGGCGGGCCGGGCAGTCGCCCGGGGCGCTGTCAGAAGGGGGGCGCCGGCAGGGCACAGCAGGAGATGAGGTGTCTGTAATGTGGCAGGGCAGGGAGAGGTGTGTCCCCTCCCTGTTCCTCTGATAGGCTGCCAGCACTAGGCCGGCAACCTATCAGAGGCCGGTGCAGGCGGCGCGATGACGTCATCGCGCCGCCTGAGCCAGCGAGGGACACAGGCCGGAAGAGGCCAGCATCGCATCCTGGAGGAGTTAAGTAAGTATAAGTTTATTATTTATTTTTTTATATGTAAAAATGACAATCCTGGCACATAAGGGGGGCTGCTGGGCTGGCAAAGACATAAGGGGGGCTGCTGGGCTGGCACAGACATAAGGGGGCTGCTGGCACATAAAGGAGGATACTGGTTACTGGCACATAAGGGGGGCTACTGGCTACTGGCACATAAGGGGGGCTGCTGGAACATAAGGGGGGCTTCTGGCACAGACATAAGGGGGGCTGCTGGCACAGACATAAGGGGGGCTGCTGGCACATAAGGGGGGCTACTGGCTACTGGCACATAAGGGGGGCTGCTGGCACAGACATAAGGGGGGCTGCTGGCACAGACATAAGGGGGGCTGCTGGGCTGGAACAGACATAAGGGGGGCTGCTGGCACATAAGGGGGCTACTGGCTACTGGCACATAAGGGGGGCTACTGGCACATAAAGGATAAGGGGGGCTACTGGCACATAAGGGGGGCTACTGGCATATAAGGGATAAGGGGGGCTACTGGCACAAAAGGGGGCTACTGGCACATAAGGGGGCTACTGGCACATGATAGAAGGCTACTGGCACTTGATAGGGGGGCTACTGGCACTTAATAGGGGGGCACTCAGGATACTGGCACATGATGGTGGGGGGCTCTTATTACTGGCACATGATTTGGGGGCATCTATGGGGGCACATCTTACTGGCACATGATATGGGGGCACATCTTACTGGTACATGATTGGGGGCATCTATTCGGGCACTTATTACTGGCACATTATTGGGTGGCACTATAGGGACATCTACAGAGGCTAAAAAGAAGGGGTATTTTATATGGGGGCTCTGTATAGGGGCATTTTATACTGGGAGGGAAGGAAGGGGCCAGGCCAGGCTGCGCTGCCCATGTGTGGACTAGGGCGGCGGCGGCCGCGGGCACTGGCAGCCTGGCAATTTTACTTCCATCCCTGTTCTCTAAAGGGGTGGTTTTAGGGGGCGGTCCTAGGGGTGGGTAGGGGCGTGGCCAGGGGAGGGGGAAAAAAGCCCTGAGATTGACGTTTTAGATGCCGATCTTAATAAGGCCCTGCACTGGCCGTGGATCCCCGGAAGTTATGTAAAGGTGCTAAACAACTTCTGCTGACCCACCACCGCTTCTAAATCTATGCCAGTTACCTTGTTGGCATAGATTTAGACCTTTTTCTATGCCTAAAACAGGCATAGAAAATGATGAATGAGACGGGCCTGCCTGCCTGTCCCCTTTCCTGCCCACGTCACTCCCATGTTTGTAGTCATGGCATGAGCAGAGAGAAGTTGCAGATTGCAGCACAAAGAACCTTTGCACAGCAATCTGCGCCAAAAATACATCTAATATAGATTCATTTCTGTTAGTAATTAACCCCCATTGTTTCTACTACCCTCATACATAGAACTCTCCTACAGGCATTGCTTCTACTAGCCTCATACATGCAGAGTAGATGAATGAATTCTTTAGAATCAAAATTCAACTCTTGAGACTGGATTAAGGCAACTTTTTTTCAAGGAGAGAGAGAGAGAGAGAGAGAAAAAGAATACCCAAAATGAATCTGAAAAGAATTTTAAGAAATGTGCTCATCTCTAATGCAGAGAAAGCCTCGATGCTAGCCTTCTACGGAAGCCTGGCTGGGTCTCACAGGCAGGCTGTCTGTCCGTGTATTACACTGGTAAAACATGGACAGACAATGTATTACAATACACATGTATTGTAATGCATTGCAGAGGGGATAAGACCCCCAATAGTTGAACTTCCACAGTGGGAAAAAAAAAAGATTTAAAGAAAAGTGTTTTACATAAAAAAAAGTTCCAAGTAAAAAAAATAAGAAAATAGGAAAAAATAAAAAATAGACATACATCGATCGGCCCTATAAAAATATCACTTTATCCCCCCCGTCAGGAGAACACTGTAAAAGAAAAACTAAATAGAAACAGTGTGGGTGATTTAGTCAGCACAACCCTATATGCAGGTGCACATTGCTATGGCGAAATACATATACAAACGCAAAATACAAATGCAATAGCACTCTGCAACCAGCATTCTGCCCTGCCTCTATGCTGGATGAGGCATTGGTGTACATTTTGGCCAAAGCGTAATAAGCCACTCACCACGTCAAGGTCGCCTCTATGGAGTGGTCAATAACACTAGTTCCTACTTGTTCATGGGACAATAGAAACAGTGCCAAAAAAGACATTTTTGGGTCGCCTTACCTCACAAAAAGTGTAATACCAAGTGATCAAAAGGTCATATGTACCCCAAAATGGTACCAATATAAACATCACCTCATTTTCTTTTTAAAAAAAGAATTTCACTGTGTAAAACAGTTTCAAACAAAAAAAATAAAAAAAAATAGACATATTAGGTATTGTCGTGTCCGTAACAACCAGCTCTATAGAAAAATCACATGATCTACTCTGTCAGGTGAACTCTGTAAAAATAAATAAATAAAAACAGTGCCAGAACAGTCATTTTTTGTCACCTCACTTTACAAAATGCTTAATACCGAGTGATCAAAAAGTCTTATGTACCCCAAAATGGTACCAATGAAAATGTCACTTCATCCCACAAAAAATGAGACTTCACATAAGAAAATCATCCAAAAAATAAAAACCAATGGCACCAATAAACCAATCCATCAAAATTTGCACTGCAAAAGCCATATGGCGCTCCCTCCCTTCTGAGTCCTGCCATGTGCCCTACAGCAGTTTACCACCACATATGGGGTGTGGATGTATTCAGGAGAATACCCCCTGTTACCCCCTGTGAAAATTAAAATTACTTGCCTTGCTGCATTGCAAGAAAAAAATTGATTAACATAAAAAGTCTGCAAAAAAAAGGAAATGCTGACATTTCACCTCAGATTTCATTTAATTCTTGTGGAAAACCTCAAGGGTTAACAAGTTTGTAATATCAGTTTTTAATAATTTGAGTGGTGTAGTTGCTAAAATTGGGTCATTTATGGATGGTTTCAATTACGTAAGCCCCTCAAAATCACTTTATAACTGAATTGGTGATAAAAAAAAAAATTTTTGAAAATTTCTTGAAAATTTTAAATATTGCTTCTAAAATTCTAAGCCATCTAACGTCTTAAAAAAATAAAATGACATTTACAAAATGATGCCAACATAAAGTAGACATATGGGGAATGTTGATCGATATCTATGTATTTTATGATGTATTACAATCTGTCTAAGGGCTCATGCACATGGCTGTTGCTCAGCCGCTCTAGGCATTGGGGACCCAATGCATGGGCAACATCCGTGCAGATTCCACAAATGGATCCAGAGCCATTCAACTGGAATGGGTCCGTGATCCGTCCGCACCTAAAAGTACTGTGTGCACTACTTGTTTGCGGTGCGAATGTACAGAGAGAAACCCCATGGAAGCACTCTGTAGTGTTTTCGTGGGGTTCTTTGTCTCCATTCCGCACCGGACCTTCCAAATTGCGGACCCATTCAAGTGAATGGGACCGCATCTGTAATGAGAGGTGCACACGGCCGGTGCCCGTATATTGCTAGCTGTGTGCATGAGCCCTTAAAAGTGGAGAAATAAAAATTTTGAAAATTTTAAATTTTTCAAAATTTTTTGTAATTAGTTTTTTTAATATAAATAAGGGTGAAATATATTGATCAAAGTTTACCATTGTCATGAAGTACAATGTGTTATAAGTAAACAGTCTCAGAATGACTTGAATAAGCAAAAGTGTTCCAAAGTTATTACCACTTAAAGTGACACATGTCAGATTTGCAAAAAATGGCCTGGGCAGAAAGGTGAAAACAAGCCTGGGGTAGAAGGGATTAAAAATACCCCTTTCTGATGGAATAGTTCCTCTAACAATGTTTGTATTGACTTGCTCTGTCATGATGTAAAAACATGTCATTTAATAAGAGTAGGTTCAACACACCATTGAGTTTTCCGTTCTTTTGATCCTCCGTTCTCCTGATGGATGGGGGTCTGACACCTAGGACACCCGCCAATCAGCAGTTCGAGAAGGCAGCTGCGCCTACAGTTGTGCCGCTGCCATCTCTCAGCTTTTCCTAGACCAGTGACGACACATTCATCTGTCACATGGCCTAGGCGCACCTCAGCCCCATTGCAGTGAATGGGGTTGAGCATGGTACCAAGCACAGCCGCTATACAATGTACGGTGCTGTGCTTGGTAAGCACATAGAAGGACACGGTGCTCAGAGGAGTGGCGGTACCTTCTCAAACAGCCCCACCAATCAGAAAATGACGACCTATCCAGAGGATAGGTCAACAGTATTAAACCCTGCATCTGTTTTTGTTTTTTGATGATGTAAACCTAGCCTAAGAAAATTGTAATAATGGACTTGCAATTATTATGTTCTCTTTTCAGGAATATTAAAGCAGCCATGCTTGCTCATACAAGCCAATCACTAATCAAACCTGGATTAAGCTTTTTCATCACCCAAGGCTACACTTGAGACTTACAGTCTTAGGCCTTTTAACATAGGCTGAGGATCAGGACAATTATCTGGGACAAACATTTGTATGAATGTAATAATAGTCCCTTGTAATAGTGCAGCTGATCATATGCAAACTGCCGGAACCAAAAATCATTTCTGTGCAGCAGGTCATGTTGTCTAAACAGCAATAGGTGTCCAGGAACAATTTTTTTTCTATGGTAACAAGCAATTTCTATATCGCTTGTCCCCATACAGTGGAGGTGACTGCTACATGTAAATGCAGCTCTCATCTCCATTGACAATCAATTATCAGGAATGTTTAGTTCAGTCCAAATAATTCCCTAATATATTGGCCTGTGTAAAATGATCTTTAGGGTGTTTTTGCATGCGCAGATATCTGACCAATTGCTATCTAATCAGACCAATTTCTCTCTAAATGTGCATGTGCAAATCTGCCTCATCTGCCTGACATCTGATCTCTTATGTATGAACAGTTTTGAGACAGTTATCAACAACATCAGAATGATATCTGAAAGATAACTCCGTTCTAGGGAATAGATGGGTTTTATCATAGGATGAACAGAACAGGAAAACGTGAATTGGTCTAATTTAACAAAATATCCATGTTTGTAAACGACCAACTCAGATCAATTTCATTATTTACATGAGTCAATGCACAGGGCAAATATCGGGAATAAATAATTAATTCCTGATCATTGCCAGGTCGTTCAACTACATTCACATATTGCAGTTGTCACCTCTATATGGTGATGGATGATCACTAGTGTGATTATTCGTCCCCATACACATTCATTGTTTCTGGCCAACGGATCATGGTTTAGACAACACAATCCGCTGCCCAGAAATGATTATGCAGCGGATGAGCACTTGCTTATTCATCTTGTTAACTGCTGCACACTGGGTAATTATCGGTAACAAACATTGCTAGGAACTCTCCTTCCCAAAAATTGCACTGATCATTGGCCTGTGTAATGGGGCAATAACGAGGACCCGTCACAGCAAAATGTAATTTAATCTGAAGGCAGCATGTTATAGAGCAGGAGAAGCAGGAGAAGTAGATTGATATATATTTTTGTGGGCAAAGATTCAGTAAAACTTGTAATTGTCTCGCTTTAGTGTGGGAGGGAAACACACCGAATGTAGGATGGAAAGGAGTGAGGGGAAAAGGCCTGGAAACTAAAGAAAGGAGCAGGTCACCTCCTAGAGAAACCCTAATCAAAGTCCTGACTGACTGCAAGTATGAACTGACCCCATAGGTAGGTGAGTTCATACACAGTAACCTAAAGTCCTAACTCACACTGTAGGACACTGGTACTAATGTCAGGACAAGAGACAACCTGTTCCTCCAAACAGTAGGACGAACAGGAGTCTCCCTCAGGTCTAAACACAAATGGCAGGGAAAAGAACAACACAAGAAAACCCCAACAATAAACAACAGGGGAAGGAGACACTTAACTTCAAATGGCAATGGAGGCACAGGAACTCCACCGAGATCCAAACACCAGCACTCCAAAACAAGACTGAAGCTATAAACCGCACAGCATGGTGGGAGAAGCCACAATAAATAGGGAAGGTAAGATGACCACATAAGCAACACCTAAGGCAAGGGGTGTGACCATTACCAGAAACAACACAGATACAAAGAACCTGTCAGATCAAACCTTGTGTTGCCAGTCTCACTGATCTCCTGGCACCTGGCACGGGAATGTCAGTGACAGTAATTTATACATTTACATCTGCTTTTTCCACCTCCTGTGAACAGTTATTGGTACATGGAGGAGGTGTTATCAGTAATTGATAGTATTGTGTACATACAGAGATAGCTGTTGGACACTGATAACCCCCTCTCCTGTCCCAATAGCTGTTATAAAAAGCAAAGATATAAATGTATAAATTACAGGTTTTACTGTAATCTTTTTAATCTATTCCCACAAAAATATGTATCAATCTGCTCAGCACTTTTTGCTCTATAACATGCTGCTTTCAGATTGAATTGCATTTTGTGGCGACTGGTCCTCTTTAAAAAACAGCCTGCTGCATAATAAGTCAGGAATCTGAGTGTGCAAACCCAGCTTTAGTCTCCACTGCCAGCACTATTAACCAAAGCTCACCCAGCATATAACATACATAAGAATATTCCAGCAGTGAAAAAAATAGAACATGTAAAAAAAAAATAAAAGCGGCCAAACTAGAGACCGAGAGATTAATTGCCAAAGAGAGTAAAACTAACCCTAAAATGATCTTCAATTAGATAAATGTTAAAAAGTATAAATCTGAAAGTGTCGGCCCTTTAAAAAGTAATCAGGGGGGAGTCGCAGAGAGCGACGAGGAGAAAGCAAAGCTGTTAAATATTTTTTTCTCCAGTGTATTCACTGAGGAAAATAAACTGTCAGATGAATTGCTGAATGTAAAAATAAATTCCCCATTAAAAGTGTCCTGTCTGACCCAGGAAGAAGTACAATAGTGACTTAAAAAGATTAAAATAGACAAATCGCCAGGACCGGATGGCATACACGCCCGTATCCTAAGGGAATTAAGTAATGTCATAGCCAGACCCTTATTTCTAAAATATTTGCAGACTCTACACTGCGTGCAGAATTATTAGGCAAATGAGTATTTTGACCACATCATCCTCTTTATGCATGTTGTCTTACTCCAAGCTGTATAGGCTCGAAAGCCTACTACCAATTAAGCATATTAGGTGATGTGCATCTCTGTAATGAGAAGGGGTGTGGTCTAATGACATCAACACGCTACAGTGTTAGGGGTTGAGCACCTCGCCCAGATTTGCCACTATATTTCTGTGTTTGTGTCTTGTTTTATATGTAGTGTATGTGCCTTTACCTGGCATTCAAACACTCTCTTTTGCACCTGGTAACCTCCATCACATGGTCTGATATAGGTGTGGCTTACAGTCTTGCTTTGTTCACATTGCATTAGTTGTCCTGCTATGCGGTTGTGTGGAAGCTTGGCTGTGAGCTGGATTACATCACCTTCAGACCTTGTTCACACCATAGGTAGCTTAGTGGTAGGACCCCTTGCCATGCTGAGTGACCGTGACGTAATGCATGATGGGCTCCGATATTTTTCTGACAGGAATATATTGGCAAAAGTCTCAGCTTTTAATATCTGCATTTATGACTAGCCAGTATAGTCAGTGGCATATCCGTTTGGTGCATTTTTTCTGTGATTTATATGATTATATTTTCATCCGCACAATGCTCCGTTTTGTGTAGGATGCCTTTGTGGTGCATGTGGACCGTGCCGACATCCTCCACCGTATGCATTTTTTTGCTGGGGATAGTTGTTTGCTGCGGTCCACATGCAGTGGGGCTGCTCCCCCAATGAAAAAACACGCTACAGTGTTAAGGGTTGAGCAGCTCCCCTAGATTTGCCACTATATTTCTGTGTTTGTGACAGTATACTACTACAGAGGGATCTGGATAGATTGGAGGCTTGGGCAGATAAGTGACAGATGAGGTTTAACACTGACAAATGTAAAGTTATGCACATGGGAAGGAATAATGTAAGTCACCCGTACATACTAAATGGTAAAACACGGTAACACTGGCATGGAAAAGGATCTAGGAATTTTAATAAACAGCAAACTAAGCTGCAAAAACCAGTGTCAGGCAGCTGCTGCCAAGGCCAATAAGATAATGGGTTGCATCAAAAGGGGCATGGATGCCCGTGATGAGAAGATAGTCCTACCACTTTACAAATCATTAGTCAGACCACACATGGAGTACTGTGTACAGTTCTGGGCTTGTGTGAACCAGGCAGACATAGCAGAGCTGGAGAGGGTCCAGAGTAGGGCAACTAAAGTAATAACTGGAATGGGGCAACTACAGTACCCTGAAAGATTATCAAAATGAGGGTTATTCACTTTAGAAAAAGGACGAGTGAGGGGAGATCTAATTAGTATGTATAAATATATCAGGGGTCAGTACAGAGATCAATCCCATCATCTATTTATCCCCAGGACTGTGACTGTGACGAGGGGACATCCTCTACGTCTGGCTGAAAGAAGGTTTGTACACAAACATAGAAAAGGATTCTTTACGGTAAGAGCAGTGAGACTATGGAACTCTCTGCCTGAGGAGGTGGTGATGGTGACTACAATAAAGGAATTCAAGAGGGGCCTGGATGTATTTCTGGAGTGTAATAATATTACAGGCTATAGCTACTAGAGAGGGGTCGTTGATCCAGGGAGTTATTCTGATTGCCTGATTGGAGTCGGGAAGGAATTTTTTTTCCCCCTAAAGTGAGGAAAATTGGCTTCTACCGCACAGGTTTCTTTTTGCTTTCCTCTGGATCAACTTGCAGGATGACAGGCCGAACTGGATGGACAAATGTCTTTTTTCAGCCTTATGTACTGTTACTATGTTACTATGTATCCCACAGGCGACCTTGGTACCTTGGTGGTACATAAAGCTGTGTGTGCTCCCCCTCGCTTTGGTTACTGATGCACATAGAGGTGACTAGGAGCAGCACACTATATATGCAGGGTCTGCTCTCCTGAATGTAGATACCCAACGGCATAGGTAGGTTTACAGTAGGACCTGCCTGACTAAGACCACATTGGTGCTGGTAGGCAGGCACAGATGTGTTTTGATCAAAATATATTGGCTGAGAGTCTCAGATTTTATCGTATCAGAATTAGGACTTAGTCCATATATAATGTTTGCATCTGATGTGTTAGTGCATTATGTTCCGTGATTATATATAATAGATGTTGGCCCCACCACTTGACACGTATAGACAGTATCGACTTGAAGTCCTCTGCAGTTAATATCATGTGGAGAGAAATGTCTGAAGTATGTTGTGTGTTACACTTTTTATTTGCATGCATTATTTATTACGTTTTTGTTATTTACAGATTTTGGACCCAAGAAAACAATGGGCAGCAGAAGTACAAGTAAGGCCACCAAAACCCAGTGGAAATAAATAATAGATCTTTGACACAGTGTGTGAATCCAAGTCTGCACAAAAATACTTGTCTGCTGTTTTATTTTCTAGATGTGTCTCCGATCATGTCACTAAGGAGGCAAAAGTGCTGAGGCTGTAAAATGTTGTGATGTGTAAGTAATGTATAATCTATAGAAAGCAGCAAACAAGAGAAGAGGGATATCTACACCCATGAAAATTTACGTTTTAATAACTGACAAAATAGCGGGCTTCGGTTTTATTCAATTACATCTAACTGTTAAATAACGAACTCATTTGTGACTAATTATGTGCTATTCAGATGCTAATGGTTCTCAGTTCTACTTTTCAAATTACCTGCAGATAAGTGGTGCATCCCAGGCATGCATGAGAAAGGAATACAGTATGTTATCACAATATGTACGTGTATTACCTATAATGGGAATCCAGCGGGAGTCTTTGTATGATACCAATGAGGTTGTCAGTGCATCCAATTACCTTTCTGAACCCCTGGCTCTGCAGATAAGCCAGTTTCTCTTAGAGCCTCTGGGCATAGAAATAGTACAAGGTAAACTGTATATCAGCCAGCAGGGGTTTTTACAGGCATGATCCTGCATTGTCAGGGTGCAGGGCAAAGGCATCAAACACACAATTGATGGCAGTGTCAGCTTAACATCACACTAAACATCTGTATACCTGCACAGACAGGAATGTAGGGAGGCTGGAGATCAATTGTCTAATGTGTCTTCTGTCTCTGGTAAAATTGCTCAGAAAATGACTTATGTTGACCTAAAGGCATTGTGAAAGAGTCGTTCCAATTGGCTAAAGCTCAATGCATTATTGAAAATACAAAAACAATATATTTGATTAAGACTTTGTGGCTAAATAAAGCTCATAAAGATAACTATTATTTTTTATGTATCCTCCCTCTATAGGTCCATTCTCATTGGCTGACCGAGCAGGCAATTATCGGGAAGGAACCGTTTGTTCCCGATAGTTGTCTGAACCCTGATCGTGAATGGAGGTGATAGATGCATTAACCCCGCTTTTAGGGGACTTCCTTTCATTACAGATGGGACAAGCGATCGCTACCGCAATTGCTCATCACCATACAGATTCATTGTTTCTGGACAGCAGATCGTGGTTTTTGCTGTCCAGCAAGTATGTTTGAGGAAGGCTAAGGAATAGCCGAAACAGTGCACTTCTGGGTTGCTTGTACTTCTTTTCCTTTGGATTAAAGCACAATTTTCTTCAAATTGTGGGATGCTACCTCCTTTTCTATATATGGACTCAGTAGGGAGCTTATCATGGTAGGCCTGGGAAGCTTCAGAAGCATACAGGCTGCTATGGTAAATGATCAGAGCCCCGCAATTTCACTGCGGGGGTTCCAATTGGAAGGAAGAGGGAGCCGCATCCCTTTGCCTTACCTCACAGATGCTGCGTTCATGTTGAACGCAGCATATGAGGGGTTAAATGATGCAGTTCAGTGGGATCGCCATCCCCCATTATTGCGGCCGGGTGCCTGCTGTATAATACAGCCAGCACTGCCACATATGGACCAGGCTTACTGCAGCAGCCTGCTACATACAATTGCAGGCACATAATGCCGTACATGTACAGCATTATGCGGTAAGGGGTTAAACAGTTTGGCCAATCTCGACTAAATCGGCAGCTTCAGCCGATAGACATCTAATGTGTAATGTGTATGGCCAGCTTAAGAAGAGCATGCAGCCACATACACTTTGGCACATATTGTTGAATTTTTGCATCAACCAACAAAAATGTAATGTGCTTGGCCAGCCACATGCAGCTTTGGCCAGAAAACCAGTCATTCATTTTGGCTGTCCCTCCTATGACATTCTTTTTTCTCAAGTTGACACAGCTTTTGCCAACATCAAAACTCACTGTATTCCAAAAGCAAAAAGTTAAAACTAGCATAATCAATGTAAGCCAGTAAGCCAGTATTCAACTGATTTCTAATTCTCTTATGCTCAAAGTAGTTATCTTACTGCTAGGTTATTCATTTAGGCAAACTTCATGTGAATAAAAGATTTAGAAAGTTTAAAACAGATGTTCTGCATGCTAAATTCCAGTACAAAGAACAAGGGTGGGCAATGTGAAATTGAATCCCCATAAAAGTTCAATTGGCAGCTAATTTTATAAACCATCTTAAAAGAAAGCTCTCACAGGTGTCCTGCATTTAAAATGTACCTGGAAATTAAAGCTTGATTTATATAACACCTTTAAATGTGGGGTATTTTCTGTTCTTTGTATGCCTTTATCCCAGAGTTCTCCAGGGACAGAGTCTGCACTAATTAGAGTAAAGTGAGATATAAGGAGGGGGAGGCTGAGAGGAATGCAGAATGCAGTTACAAGCTTTTTTTTGTGTTGGACAAAAACATCCCCATTTTGTGTCTTGCCTAGCCAGATGGCACTGATACATGCTGGAAAACACATATACCTTTTGAGGAAAACAGCATTTGCAGACATCTTAATTATAACTTTCTTACAAACTAATAAAAGTTACATTTTCAAAAGTCAAAATTTACGTTAGAGCTATTTTCTCAGCAATATATTTGGATTACATATGAAAACAATCTCAAAGAAAATTGTTCCAAGAAGCTAATTCCAAAGTAGTATGTGTCAACACCATCCAGGTGACATTGTTTTCAGATCTCAGAGTTGGCCCAAAAATTTCAGGGAGTTATTGAACTTCTTGATCACACAAATAGATTTACTTAGTTGCTGATTTAAATGTGTAAGCTCTCTTTTCTAGAGATGAGCACATTTCTGTAAATTCAGTTGAGGCGTTATTCAACTAAATCAACTGATTTGAGTTGGACCTGAATCAAATTGACCTGAATGAAAAGTGCTTAATGTCTAGAAAACATGGGGATGAAATTCTGATACCTCCCTGCCCCTTCTCCCTCCCTCTCTGTCTACATCTCTGTCTGTTTCTCAAAGTTGTCCCAAAATAATTTATCTAAAATTCTGTTTCTATAGAATAGAATTTTTCAAAAAATTCAGGTCGAATTCTGATTCAATAGGATTGATTCGCTCTTCTCTACTCTTCTCTACTCTAATATTGCATCAAATAAACTCCCTGTCTTATAATTATAATTATTTATTATTAAAGCGCCAATCATTCTATAGCGCTGTAGATAGGAAAAGGGGTATACATACATAATACAGACAATTGCAGTAAACATGAGCAAGACGAGTTACAAACTTTCTATAACAAAAGAGTTACAGAAAGGGAGAGGACCCTTCCTGCAAGAGCTTATAATCTACAAGGTATGGAGGAAGGACACAGTAGGTAAGGGTAAAGCTAGTCATGGTGGTATAGAGGCAGCAGGGTCACTGGTTGTAGGCATGTCTGAAAAGGTGGGTTTTCAGATTTCTTTTGAAGGATTCCACTGTAGATGAGAATCTGATATGTTGGGGTAGAGAGTTCCAGAGCATGGGGGATGCATGGGAGAAATCTTGGAGGAAATTGTGGGAAGAAGTGATAAGAGGAGAGCAGGAGGTCTTGTGAGGATCTAATCGGGTCAGTTAGGTTCCAATTATGACAAGCAAAACAGCGCTGCACGCTGACAGAGCTTCCGAAGCAGATGTAAACATGGTCTAAAATTCTTGATTATTCACAAGCAGAAGATGTCACAGTACCTTCTGTGACAGAGGTTGGAAGAGAGTCTGACTGCACGTACGGTTAACTGACAGTCTCTTGATTCTCAGTGTTGTTGTTTGGTAATGACTACACCTCTTGTCAAATTTTGTTTGGTTTCACACTTCATACCATGCGGTTGATATTCTCTGCTTGGATTTGGAGGAGTTGGTGTGTGGACCTTGCTTGTGTTCCTGCTCATCCATTTTCTATAAGATAAGTTGTACTGCTCTTGTATTTGGTTGTTCCCTTGTGCTTGTTGTTACTAGGCCTCAGGGAGACGCTGATTTGTTCACCTGGGAAGGAACGAGTAGTCTCATTCCCTTTCACTACCTTTAGGGCATCTCAGGGCTCCTAGGGTTTAGGTTCCGACATATATATTTCCCCACCTTTAGGGTCTATAAATACTGACAGGAGTCAGGGCCAGATCTAGGGGTTTCCAAGGAGGTGACCTTTCCCTTCTCCCTAGCCTTGAGGCCTAGTTCTTTGTCCTATCCCTTCTGTTGTCTTTCTAAGGTCCTTCCTCTCTCCATTATTTGTGACATTATCAACCGCCAAATAACCGCCATTTTCGTTGTATCAGTGCGGCAATGGATCCTATTTCTGCACTGGTCAGACAACTCCAGGGGTTGTCTCGGGAGGCAGCTGACCTCCGCACGACCGTCTCACAGATCCAGAGACCACAGGCAGCTGGTTCAGACAGCGGAAACCAGGTCTGCCCTGAACCAAAGGTGGCTCTTTCGGACAGATTTTTCGGGGGAAGCGAATAAAAAATTTTAGTCGGTTCAGGGAGTCGGGTAAATTATATTTTAAACTGCGTCCACGCTCTTCTGGGGACGAGAGTCAAAGAGTGGGTATAATCATTTCTTTGCTAAAAGATGATGCTCAGTCTTGGGCTTTTTCGTTGCCGACCGGAAGATTAATTTTTCAGAGCTCTAGAGCTTATCTATGATGACCCAGATCGGATCTCCCTAGCCGAGACCAAGTTGCGTGGCTTACTGCAGGGAGGACATTCTGTAGATACCTATTGCTCTGAATTTAGGAGATGGGCTACGGATACGGAGTGGAATGATCCTGCTCTCTATAGTCTATTCTGCCAAGGGCTATCCGAGGGCCTAAAGGATGCATTGGCATTTCACAAATATCCCGAGTTATTGGAGGCGGCTATGTCCCTTGCTGTACGTATTGATAGACGCTTGAGGGAAAGATCTAGGGTTCCTCACACTCAGGACGTACTATCATATAAGGTGGCGGCCTCTTCCGACATTTAGGTAAAGAGACACTTGAGCACATGTCTGGTGATGAGCCAATGCAGCTGGGGGGAGCTACCCCTGGATCTGGTAAAAGGAACTTTAGGCTTAAGATGAGACTCTGCTTTTTCTGTGGAAAAGGGGGACATTTTATTAACGTATGTCCTTATGTTAAACGTCAAGGTAAAAAAGAAAAAAATATGTGTTTAGTTCTCATCTCACTCTTGGTGGTGTGGGTAGGGAATCTGAGAAATTACTTTTGTCTTTTGCCGGTAGTACCTGATTTCTCCTGCCTGCCAAGGTGGCGCTAGACTCTAAAACTGTAAAAATGTAAGCGTTTATTGACAGTGGGGCAGGGGTTAACCTAGTTGATGGTCAGTTTGTTCGTATACATGGGTTGACAACAAGTGCATTAGACAAAAATATTTCAGTGTTTGCTATTGATTCTGCTCCTCTCACACAAAAATATTTATCACAAATGGTGCAGGGCATTCGTTTATTGGTGAGTAATTTTCATCAAGAATCTATTTCGTGATTTGTGCTGGAGGGTCTGCCTGCTCCCTTGATGCTAGGTTTACCATGGTTAAGCAAACATAATCCTACCATTGGAATGATTATTGCATAGACAACTGTCTTAGCACGTCGCTTTCTGTTGTAACCACTAAAGTTATACCTTCATTTATTTCAGATTTTTCTGATGTATTCTCTGAAAGTGGAGACCAGGAGTTACCTTCACATCGGGAGTATGATTGCCCCATCAACCTTATTTCCGGAGCAAGGTTGCCCTAGTTTCGGTTATATAATTTTTCTGAACCCAAAAGCGTATCCATGCAAGAATATATCACCAAGAGCTTGGCTAAAGGTCATATTAGACCAAATTCCCAGTGGCCTCAGGGTTCTTCTTTGTTAAGAAAAAGGATGGACCTCTTAGGCCATGTTTGGACTTGTGTGAGCTTAATCGCATTACAGTCGGTGAACCTTATCCCCTTCCGGATTTGTTCAATCAGATTGTCGGAGCCAAGGTGTTCTCTAAGTTGGGTTTAAGGGGGGCATAAAATCTGGTAAGAATCAAGGAGGGGGACGAATGGAAGACAGCCTTTAATACCCCTGAAGGTTATTTTGAGAATTTGGTCATCCCTTTTGGGTTGACCAATGCTCCTGCGGTTTTCCAACATTTCATTAATTACATATTTCATGATCTGGTGGACATTGGTTTGTTGTGCTGTATCTGGATGATATTCTAATTTATTCTCCAGACATGAAAACTCATCAGGATCATGTGAGACAAGTGTTACAGATCCTAAGGGAAAATAAATTGTATGCTAAGATGGAGAAGTGTATATTTGCAGTTCCAGAAGTGCAATTCCTGCGTTTACCTACTCACATCTTTGGGTTTTCGTATGGATCCGGAGAAAGTCAAAGCTGTGTTGGACTGGGATCGACCCGAAAATCCGAAAGCGCTCATGGGATTTTTGGGGTTCACCAACTACGAAAAATTTTAATATCGTGCAAAGTTCATTTATTTCAGTAATGGAACTTAAAAGGTGAAACTAACATATGAGATAGACTCAAGAGATACTCAAGCCTTTATTTGTTATAATTTGGATGATTATGGCTTACAGCTTATGAAACCCCAAAGTCACAATTTTGAGGTACTCAGGGGGTATGGATAAATTTGCTGACTACAGTGTGACACTTTGAGCCTAGAATATTGAACCTTTTCACAAAATTCTAATTTTAAGCTGCATTAATGCAATTCCTTTTAATTTGCATTACTGAAATAAATGGACTTTTGCATGATATTCAAATTTTTTGAGTTTCACCTGTACTACCGTACATTTATCTTTAATTAATTGACTGTTGTTAAACCATTAACAGATATGACTAAGGCCTCATGCACACAGCCGTTGTTTTGGTCCACATCCAAGCTGCCGTTTTGGGGGCTTGGGGGGCGCAGTGGAAGAGGCTGTAGCAGTGGAAAAGTTGAAGTCAGCCGAGGAGGAGACGGAGGATGGAGTAGAAGTAGGAGAAGAAGAGGCAGGTCTGCATGCAAACCTTGGCGGTAACACCAAATCCACACAGGAGCCACAGGTTACATGCTTGACGGCCGTCAGAAGGTTCACCCAGTGGGCAGTAAAAGTTATGTACCTTCCCTGCCCGTGTTTGCTAGACCACGTGTCTGTGGTTAGATGTATCTTAGCACCGACACTGTGTTCCAGAGATATATTCACTTGCCGCTGAACATAGCCATATAGCTCTGGGATGCCCTTCTGGGAGAAATATTTCCTTCCGAAGACCTTCCATTGCGGTGTGCCAATGGGCAGAAATTTTCTAAAGGCCTCAGAGTCCACCAGTTTATATGGCAGTAGTTGGCAGGATAGCAGTTCCGACAAGCCAGCAGTCAGACGTTGGGCAAGAGGGTCATCCGGCATCATCAACTTTTTACGCTCGAACATTTGGGCCACGGAAGCCTGCCTTCTGCCAGATGAACGCGACGACGGTACGGTGGACGGTGGAGTGGAGGACAAATTGGAGAAGAGAGGAGAAGGAGAAGAGGCAGGGCGTGGAGCACCGGGAGTGTGGCTTTGTGGGTTCTGACGGCTCCAACTGGGCTTGGTGATGGGAGGCCAGATGCCTTCATAAGGCTGTCGTCTCTAGGTGAGTGTTGGGCTTACCGCGACTTATGCGTTGACAGCACAGGCTGCAGATGGCAACACTATTGTCAGCAGCGGGAGTCCCAGGCTATGAGCTGTGCGCTACGATTGGCCAGCGCTGCAGCAAGGGACAACCCTAATACAAAAACTCTGCCCAGTACAAAAGAGGGAGATGCAGACACCGGAGCCTATACCGGGCGAACAGAGCGGCGCCCAGACATACTAGTAAGTGCAGGGGGACCCCTGGGCGCCGCTCTGCCCACTGATATAGTTTGTTTTTAGTTTTTAAACTAGTGAAAGGTCCTCTTTAAGGGCTTTGATATATCTGCTTACACAAAATAATGATTGAGGCCTGCGATATATCTGTATTTTGTGGAAGCAGGTATATCGCAGGCCTCAATAAATATTTGGTAGAAACAGGTATATCAAACCCCTTAATCAGTATTTTGTGGAAGCAGGTTTTTGCAGCCCTCAATTAGTATTGTGTGGAAGCAGGTATATCAAACCCCTTAAACAGTATTTTGTGGAAGCGGTTATATCGCAGGTCTCAAATTATCAATATTTGGTGGAAGCAGGCATATCGAACCACTTAATGAGTATTTTGTGGAAGCAGGTATATCGCAGGCCTCAATCAATATTTGGTGGAAATAGGCATATCGAACCCCTTAATCAGTATTTTGTGGAAGCAGGTATATCACAGCCCTCAATCAGTATTTTGTGGAAGCAGGTATATCAAAGCCCTTAATCAATATTTTGTAGAAGCAGGTATATCGCACCCCTCAATCAATATTTGGTGGAAACAGGTATATTGCAGCCCTCAATCAGTATTTTGTGAAAGCAGGCCTATCAAATCCCTTAATCAGTATTTTGCGGAAGCAGGTATATTGCAGCCCTCAATCAATAGTTTGTGGAAGCAGGTATATCAAACCCCTTAATCAATATTTTGTGGAAGCAGGTATATCGCAGGCCTCAATCAATATTTGGTAGAAACAGGTATATCAAACTCCTTAATCAGTATTTTGTGGAAGCAGGTATATCGCAGCCCTTAATCAGTATTTTGTGGAAGCAGGTATATAAAACACCTTAATCTGTATTTTGTGGAAGCAGGCATATTGCAGTCCTCAATAAATATTTGGTAGAAACAGGTATATCGTACCCCTTAATCAGTATTTTGTGGAAGCAGGTATATCGCAGCCCTCAATTAGTATTGTGTGGAAGTAGGTATATCAAACCCCTTAATCAGTATTTTGTGGAAGCAGTTATACCGCAGGTCTCAATCAATATTTAATGGAAGCAGGCATATCGAACCACTTAATGGGTATTTTGTGGAAGCAGGTATATCACAGGACTCAATCAATATTTGGTGAAAACAGGCATATCGAACCCCTTAATCAGTATTTTGTGGAAGCAGGTATATCATAGCCCTCAATCAGTATTTTGTGGAAGCAGGTATATCAAAGCCCTTAATCAGTATTTTGTGGTAGCAGGTATATCGCACCCCTCAATCAATATTTGGTGGAAACAGGTATATTGCAGCCCTCAATCAGTATTTTGTGAAAGCAGGCCTATCAAATCCCTTAATCAGTATTTTGCAGAAGCAGGTATATTGCAGCCCTCAATCAATAGTTTGTGGAAGCAGGTATATCAAACCCCTTAATCAATATTTTGTGGAAGCAGGTATATTGCAGGCCTCAATCAATATTTGGTGGAAACAGGTATATCAAACCCCTTAATCAGTATTTTGTAGAAGCAGGTATATCGCACCCATTAATCAATATTTGGTGAAAACAGGTATATTGAACCCCTTAATCAGTATTTTGTGGAAGCAGGTATATCGCAGCCCTCAATCAATATTTGGTGGAAGCAGGTATATCAAAGCCCTTAATCAGTATTTTGTGGAAGCAGATATATCACACCCCTCAATTATTTTTTTCCCACAACAGTTATATCACACCACCCTGCTTATTTGGGGTAGCAGGTATATCACAGCCCTCAATCAGCATTTTGTGGAAGAAGGTATATCACACCCCTCAATCAGTATTTTGGGGGGCAACAGGTATATCACACCCGTTGCAATTTGCTGTTCCAATGCCGTTTGTCCCTCTATATAGCTGCGGTTTCGCAGCAGAACCGCAGACAACTGCTGCTCAATACAAATGCACTATAATATACTTTCTTTGTTAGAAAGTATATTATAAGTATATCACACCCCTCAGTATATCATACCTATCGATATCACACCTATACCAGTCCTTAAAAGGAATTTTGTGGCCCTATTAGCTAGCGTTTGATGTCCCTAACAGCCTGTCCCTGTTCCACAAAGCAACCTCTCCCTACACTAGCAAAACACAGAATCTAAAATGGCTTCCAGATCGGGTTCTTTTATAGGGTAGAGGTGTGTCCATGGGCTGAAACATCTCAATTGACTGTCCTGTCCCACCTGATGGATGTGTCATGGGTCAATCGCGGACATCGCCATATGTTCGCATAATCGGTGAGGCGCAAGGCCATCTCTGCTCCCGAATTCTCTGTAGATCTGTCCAGTATCTCGTTCACTGCAAGGGTTACGGTCCAGAGGAGAGAATGTGGGTTCCAGCAGCCGATGTAAATGCCAGTCGCCTTGTGAAAGCCTTTCACAAGGCAAATCCGGATAAGGTCGGTCCTGGGTGTCCGGACGTCACCCGTAGAAGAGGGGGTACTGTCACGGTAACTTCTGTGACAGAGGTTAGAAGATCAGAGAGACTGACTGCACGTGAGGTTAACTGACAGTCTCTTGATTCCCAGTGTTGTTGTTTGGTAATGACCACAACTCTTGTCAGGTGCAGCTGGCGGTCATTACTGCTTCCCTATTTAGTTTGGTTTCACACTTCATACCATGCGGTTGATATTGTCTGCTTGAATTTGGAGGAGTTGGTGTGTGGACCTTGCTTGTGTTCCTGCTCATCCATTTTCTATAAGATAAGTTGTACTGCTCTTGTATTTGGTTGTTCCCTTGTGCTTGTTGTTACTAGGCCTCAGGGAGATGCTGATTCGTTCACCTGGGAAGGAACGAGTAGTCTCATTCCCTTTCACTACCTTTAGGGCATCTCAGGGCTCCTAGGGTTTAGGTTCCGACATATGTATTTTCCCACCTTTAGGGTCTATAAATACTGACAGGAGTCAGGGCCAGATCTAGGGGTTTCTTAGGAGGTGACCTTTCCCTTCTCCCTAGCCTTGAGGCCTAGTTCTTTGTCCTCTCCCTTCTGTTGTCTTTCTGGTGTCCCTCCTCTCCCCATTATTCGTGATTCTTTTCAGAAATTTCTATGACTGAAAATAATTTTCATTCATTAGAAAGGGGTTGCTTCTGCTGCAAGCACATGCATGTGTATAAACCCCTTTATGAAGACCTGAACCTTCGCAGAAAATGTGTGCAAAAAATCTGCTGCATGTGAAAGTACCCTAATACCGTATGTACATTGATATTTGTATGTTGATTTTACTTAGCGTACTTTCAGACTAGCGGCAGGGGACTCCGGCAGGCTGTTCCAGCAGGTGAACAGCCTGTCGGATCCATCCTGCCACTAGTTTATGTTGGCCCCCGGACTACAGCTCCATTGCCAATCATGTAAATTACACTTGTCATGTTACAGGTAAAAAATTATTTGATTTCATTTATAGGAGTTACATGTGGATCTTACTGTCATTGCCTTCCTGGGGCCTGTAGTGGACTTACAGTTTCCACATTTACCACATTTGTAGAAGCCTTTTAGCTTCACCCACTCTTAAATATAGGCCTACTCCGGCCCCCCCTCCCTCCCCTGTATTTAACTCATTGGTGGCCAGTGCGGCCGGCCCCCCCTCCGTCCCTCCCTTGTATTTAACTTATTGGTGGCCACCACTGGCCACCAATGAGTTAAATACAGGGGAGGGAGGGAGGGGGGGCCGGCCGCACTGGCCACCAATGAGTTAAATACAAGGGAGGGAGGGGGGGCCGGCCGCACTGGCCACCAATGAGTTAAATACAGGGGAGGGAGGGGGGGCCGGCCGCACTAGCCACCAATGAGTTAAATACAGGGGAGGGAGGGGGGGCGCACTGGCCACCAATGAGTTAAATACAAGGGAGGGGGGCTGCACTGGCCACCAATGAGTTAAATACAGGGGGGTAGGGAGGGGGGGCCGGCCGCACTGGCCACCAATGAGTTAAATACAGGGGAGGGAGGGGGGGGTCTGCCCCCTGCTGCCTGGCAGCACCTGCCAGGCAGCAGGGGGCAGTCATGTACACAGTTCTTTTAGTATATTCTAACTTGAAGCGTCCCCATCACCATGGGAACGCTTCTGTGTTAGAATATACTGTCGAGCGGATCCGTCTGTACAGACACCAGGCGGATCCGCTCCGAACGCAAGTGTGAAAGTAGCCTTACCTGTTCTAAAGATGTGTTAATTACCTTTTGTGGATAATTATTATTCAGGAATTAATTAAACAATTGTTTAGCTTCTTCTTCAAATTGACTATCTAAAGTACAATTTCTTTTAAGATGACGGAACTGATTGGTCGGAATAATGGTTAACCATCTAGGTAAGTGACAGCTTGTATACAGTATGTAGCTGTTTTTTGCTACCGGCTTATGATGAGTTTTACAAATCAATCTATTATATTGAGATGAGATGACCAGGTCTCAAAAAAAACGACCTGTTCCCTGCTAATATTTTGCGTAAACTTCTACTTTTTAGAATTTTGATTAAAATCAATTAGAAACTGGCTAATTTTATCTTCCCCTCTATCCCAAATAAACAGAATGTCATCAATAAAGCGGCGCCAGAGTACCAGACCATTCCCCAGTCGGGGTTGAATGGTCTCATATTCCTACTGTGCCATAAATAAGTTTGCGATTCTGTACCCTGTTTGTGATCTATAACTGTATATAAGGAACTAACGTCAAGTGTGCCTAATATCCAATGAGGTTGGTACTGTAAACCCTCTACCAATGCAATAACCTGAGTGGTGTCTTTTATGTAGGATGGTAAAACTTTGACAATTGGTTGGAGTCACTGATCCACTGCCGGATATGATGGGGCAGCCTGGGGGATTTTTGTTATCTTTGTGAACTTTTGGTACTTTTACGCACTGCCAGAAAAGAGACATGTAATATTGACAACGAGAGTCTGTATATACCATGGAGATTATTTTTCATGACCCAAGGGCTCTTGGGAATAAGAAAACATGTGCCACACCTGCAGCACAGCAACTATTGCACATTTTTGCCTTAAATTCTAACAGTAAGTCTAGTTACATATAGTATAATGATAGTAAAGAAATAGAGATTTATAGTGCCTCCAAATAATTCCAAGTATATGTCTGGCACATCCAACACCCCATATTTCAGGTGACACTAATATGAATTAAAATAAACTTGTTATGTTATCCATGGTGTCTGATCTGTAGGCAGCATGTTGCAGAACAGGGTGAGCTGAGAAGATTGATATATACTTTAGCCACATGGGAAAAGATACAGTATAACATTTTGTCTCTGCTCATTCTGGGCTTAGGAGTCCAGTGGGTGGTCCTATCAGTGATTGAAAGCCTGTCCTCTTTGACGGTGTATATAGCAGGGGCGGATTGGCCATAGAGCTTACAGGGAAATTTTCCGGATGGACCGATGCCCAGGGGGCTGCCTGGGCCCTCCTCATGGTTGGCCAGTGGAATAATTTGGGGCTGTATTTTGTGCTGCTGGCAGTATTCTGTGATGAACTGTGGTATTTGGCTCTGTTGGGGTGGTATAATGTGCCACAATATTGTATTGCTGGCCCTGCCTTCCATCAATTTGGACCCGACTACAAAACGGGGCCACTATTAGTATTTTTTCCAGGGCCACTTTAAGTTCCCAGTTCACCCCTTGTATATAGAGACAATTGTCAATCACTGATAGGACTGCCCAATGAACATCTAAGAATAGAATGAACAGGGATAGAAATGAAACAAACACAAGTTATAGTGAATCTTTTCTTACAAAACTGTATACCTGTATATCAATCTGCTCAGCTCCTCTTGCTTTATAACATGCTTCATGCAGATCTTGTAAAGGCAAATCTTGAGGATCATGTTGTGCAATTAAAAAACTTGGATATATGAATTTTACAATAGGGATATGTATGAAATCTTCATGGGTGACCAGCTAGCAGACACCCCCAGCACCACTTATCTACTGCTAGTCATATTCCAAAGAACAGATGTCCAAGGCAACTGATCCATCTGCTGGTAACAATCTAATGTCTTAAGATCCTCATACACATTAGTCTATTGTCAGCAGAACCAGCCAAGAACGGTGGGTTCAGCCAACACTTTGATGGGTATGGGGTGAGAAGGACTGGGTGAGATGAATATTTTTGCCCAATCCTTTTGTTCTCTCTGGAGATAAGCTACCCACAGAAGTGTCCTCCGGGAGGGAGTCGGGGAAAGATATCTGTCAGTTAGGCTGGGATCACACGGGCGTTGCGGGAAAATGTGCGGGTGCGTTAGGGGAACACCCACGATTTTTCCGCGCGAGTGCAAACCATTGTAATGCGTTTTGCACTCGCGTGAGAAAAACCGCGCATGTTTGGTACCCAAACCCGAACTTCTTTACAGAAGTTCGGGCTTTGGATCGGTGTTCTGTAGATTGTATTATTTTCCCTTATAACATGGTTATAAGGGAAAATAATAGCATTCTGAATACAGAATGCATAGTAAAACAGCGCTAGAGGGGTTAAAAAAAATAAAAAAAATTTAACTCACCTTAGTCCACTTGATCGCGCAGACCAGCATCTCCTTCTGTCTCCTTTGCTGAACAGGACCTGTGGTGAGCATTCATTACATGAACAGGACCTTTGGTGACGTCACTCCGGTCATCACATGATCCATCACCATGGTAAAAGATCATGTGATGGATCATGTGATGACCAGAGTGACATCACCAAAGGTCCTGTTCATGTAATGAATGCTCACCACAGGTCCTGTTCAGCAAAGGAGACAGAAGGAGATGCCGGTCTGCGCAATCAAGTGGACTAAGGTGAGTTAAATAATTTTTTAATTTTTTTTAACCCCTCCAGTGCTGTTTTACTATGCATTCTGTATTCAGAATGCTATTATTTTCCCTTATAACCATGTTATAAGGGAAAATAATAATGATCAGGTCTCCATCCCGATCGTCTCCTAGCAACCGTGCGTGAAAATCGCACCGCATCCGCACTTGCTTGCGGATGCTTGCGATTTTCACGCAACCCCATTCACTTCTATGGGGCCTGCGTTGCGTGAAAAACGCAGAATATAGAGCATGCTGCGATTTTTCGCGCAACGCACAAGTGATGCGTGAAAATCACCGCTCATCTGAAATGAATGGGTCGGGATTCAGTGCGGGTGCAATACGTTCACCTACCGCATTGCACCCGCGCGGAAATCTCGCCCGTGTGAACGCAGCCTTATTGAATGTGTTTGACAGCTTTAAAGAGGACCTTTCACCACTTCTGACATGTCTATTTTAATAGCTTCCTGCATTCCCTATGTAATAACTATTCTGGAGCATCTATTCTTATGACTCTATGTTGTGCCATTCCTGTATTATTTCTACTAGAATATATGAATGAATCACTATTAGCCTTCAGTAAGGGTACACCCCCAGCTGGTTACCACCCCTATGTATGCTTACTGCAGACTGCTAGAAATTCATTCTACTTCTAGTAGAAATCATAAAGGAATGGCACAACATAGAGTCATAAAAGTAGATGTTCCAGAATTGTTATTACATGGGTAATGTATGTAGCTATTAAAACAAACATATCAGGAGTGGTGAAAGGTCCTCTTTAAGGGCAATTTTATGGTACCCATACACTTTAAATTCCTGTAGGACAAACGCTTGACACACAGACACCTCTGAATGTGGCTTATCTTCCAGAAGAAGAAAATTATTAGGCATTGACATTCAACAGTCCCAATGCTTCTCTGTCCCAAGAAATGATGTTGGGAAAAGAAGGATTGGTTGTGTATGGTGTGTTCGCGAACAATAAATTTATGTTTTTTTTGTTTGGCCAACAATAGTATAATGTGTGTGTGGTCCTTTGTGCACTTAGAAGGTAATCATACATAGGTTGACAGATATCACCTTCCATTTCAGCTTTATTACTTTCAAAAATGTAAATAAAAAGAAATAAAATAAAGTAAACCAAAAAAAAGTTCACCACTGCGTTTCTTGATGTCAAATCGGCTTCGCTGACCTCCGTGTGATGCAGGTAAAATCACAATGAATCGGTCTTTATACAAAAGGTGGTCGCGCTGCCAGGTATACGTCTCAATTCACAAGCTCAAGAGAAGCAGCAATCTTCTTTGATACAACCAACACACCTGAGTCCCGCTGGATAGTAGAACATTGCGTAAACTTAAAACGAGGGTACAGGAGCATATTAACAATATAAAGAAAGGGCTGGAATGTCATAGTGGATCGATGCATTTTAGGAAAATGCATGGTAAGGACCCGAGAGGTTTGTGGTTTGCAGGAGTGGAAAAGGTGAAATTGGACTGGAGAGGATGTGACCCTGTGAGACAGATAGACCGACGAGAAGTGGAATGGATATTCAAAATGAACATTACAGCCCCTTGGCTTAAACATTGATTTCGATTCGAAGCCCTGTTTGGTGGAATAACGTGAGGTAAATACAGGATCTCTGCTTATTGGCTGAGTAAAAAGTGGAAGTGGGTGTAGCCGATAGTGGATAGCTATTGGTGGTATGAAATTATGTGACTAGGGAAGAAGTTATGAATGAAATTAAGAAATATAGGAGGGAGGTAATTTTAATGAAATAGTACGGAATGGACAGACTAAAGAGTGTTTGCGGGATGTATGACCGTGTTGGATATTGTTTCTTGTAACATTGGGAATAGTTGCAGCGCTCCGAATAGGAGCGGGTCTGTATTGGGTTCTGATATCGGATATGATCTGTTTATATGTTCTTATATTCAGTATTTATGAATGTTTTTACGATTATTTATGGTCCTAAGGAAAAATATGTAACATGTGCAATGATATATGTACAAAATGATTTAAAATAATGTATTTTATAGGGTGGGTGTTGTCTGCAAAGGAAGGGGATGCAGATTAACCCCATTTAAATGAAGTGTGCAGAGAAGGGGGGTATGATCGCTCCTGAGGAAACCTTATCGGCGAAACCTAGGTCAGGCATTGTGTTTGATGGACCTGATGGACCTGATTATATGATTATTTAAGTCGTGTTATTCACGATTTTATTGTGAGTATAATAAAAGAGTTTCGGTTGCTTTGAGGAAAGGCTACTATACCTGGCAGCGCGATCAGCTGTATTACTAGCAGTCATTATTAGAAAATGAGCGAACCTGTGGAAGTTCAGGTTCGCCGGGTTCGGCCGAACTTCAGGCCAAAGTTCAGGTTCGGGACACGAACTTGACCTGAACTTGACCCCGGACTCATTAAAGTCAATGAGGACCCGAACTTCAATTTATTATTTTCCGTTATAACATGGTTATAATAGAAAATAATAGCATTCTTAAGACAGACTGCTAAATAAAATAGCAATTGAGGGGTTAAAAATAATAATGTGATGTCACCGCAGGTCCTACTATCTTCATTGAGCAGGTCCTGCAGAAAGAAGAAAGAAGATGATACCGGCTGCGCGATCAAGTGGATGAGGTGAGGTCTTTTTTATTATTTCTAACCCCTCAATGGCCGTTTTATTTAGCTCTCTGTCTTAAGAATGCTATTATTTTCCGTTATAACCATGTTATAATGGTAAATAATAAAATCACCTGAACACCGAACCCGAACCTGAACTTCAGTGAAAAAGTCTGGGTCCGGGTACCCGAACTCGCAAAGTTCAATACGAACCCAAATTTTGCAGTTCGGGTTCTCTCAACCATCACACCCACTGTCCAAATGTTCAATTCCAGGTGCCTAGTTTACCTACATCTGCTCATAAGGCCCATTTACATAGAAACATTGTTATTGGCATCATGGTCATAAATGTAAATGTCTCTTTTAGCAACTCTATAATTTACACAATAGGCATGGCTTTTTTTGCCAAGCTGCAAGAACTCTCCTGAAATAAATTTTCATCAGATCTTTGGAAAAGTCACATGTAAAGGAGCTATAGCTAGATTTCTCATGTACAGAAACGGAATGTATATCTCTGCATGCTCTACAGAATTACCCTTGTTACCTATGATAACCTTTTCAAAAAAGAGATTTGCTGGCAGAATGCAGTAACAAAACTTGGAGGTAGGATTTTATATCTACTATAAATTTATTAAAATACAATATTCTGCCTAACACATGACAATAGAGCTGAGGAGGAAAGATGTTATCGGTGGATGATGGAAAACCTGTCACAAAAGATATTGCACTCCCAAAAATCTTTTCTTCAATTTTGCTTGATTAAAAATCCTTCCATCTCTCAGGGCTGCTTACAATGAGAAAACAAAGGTTGACAAAGGTACTGCAGGATTCTGCTTGCTCATACCCTGAGGTCACGCATAAAGAATCCACAACAAATGCCTCAGCAGTAAAGAGAATAGTTCACCCTGACCTATAACGTTTGTTGACAAACACAGAATAACATGGCTTAAAGAAATGTGCAGGCATCTTTACAAAGAAAGTAAAATAAGGGCCTGTTTTCTGATGTCTACAGAGAAGAAGTCTATCAGTCTCTGAAAGAAGAAGAGAAAAATGACATGACTGATTCGATTTACATAGAAGTACAGGTCCCTGGAGACACTGCTGCTTCTAAGGCTCCGCTATATGGTATTGTTCGAGATATCCAATGGAATATGACACTATTGTTTTACTAACAGAAGAAACAGTTCAGCAGAAGATCAGCTTACCATAAGTTGTGTGCATAGGGAAAAACCCGGACCGGCCACAGGATATAGAATCCAGCATGAAAAAAAGAGTGAGGTACCAGCACTTCTTAAAAAAGGTATAAATCTAGATTGTGGCATTCTAAAAACATCACCATTGACATAAAAGAGTCTTACACGTTTCAAATGGCTAAATATGTGTTCCCAATCATAGTATGAAAAAGAACACATATTTAGCTATTTGGAACACGGAAGCATCTTTCATGCCGTGGTGATGTTTTTTTAGGATGCACAATAAAGATTTATACCTTTTTAAGAAGTCCTGGAACTTCTCTCTTTTTTATGTTGGACCATTGTTTTAATGTCTATAGGACCATGTTGGATATCTGACACACTACTCAATTTGAAAGGCTGGCACCACACACTCGTGCCATTGGGCTCAGTTTAGTTCAAACCAGCACTAGCAAACAAAACTCACTATAAAAATTAAGAACACTCAGAGCAAAGGTATATACAAAAGATAATAACATTTTAATAAAGGGGTTTTCCTGTACTTACCGGTAGATATTGATGACCAGAGCTGCACAGCTCAGAGTTGGTTTGCAGCCATAACACAGCACTAATCCTTTAGTTATGATTTTTGTTTTCAATTACCCGAAATACTACATCACTATTATCATTTTTTATTTTTAATATATTTTCTACACATATTTATTTCATGAACCTTTATGACAACTGTGCTACATGTAAATGTAAAAGCAAAGTCTTACCTTGGGTAGAAATTTATTATAACTTTTATTGTCATTTCTTTAGTGTAGATGAGAAAAATCACATTTCCTCCCATATACTTACACAACGTTTTTTTATGAATCCCCTCTATTGTTGAAAAGTTACTACTGGGCCCCAAATCAATTGTCTACTGTGCTCCATCCCTCCATCAATGTGAATGGCTCCTTGCTGAGACCTTTACTAAGTTTACAATACAGCTTAATGAGGAGTTAAGGAAAGCTGGTGCTCACCTCAAGTAATTACTTTCTCCTATTAGATTCTATATTGAATGCATCCAGCATTTGTGAATGAACCCTTTTTCTATTACGTTTGCTATAGATTAACACAAGGGACTTTACAATTAATTGTCATATAAAATGTATAGAGTAGTAAAAATGTATTGTTTTTTTAAAAATAGGAAAGTAATAGTAAGGAAAGAAGACATTTTAGTATTGTATTTTGACAACTAAAGTTGACCATATACATAAGATTAGGATCAGACTGACTTTGTACGAATGATCCAGCCACCAACATACAAGACTTAAAGGGATTTTCCTAGATAATTAAACATAGACAAGACCTAAAATGACACAAAATAAAAAATAATGCTATACACACCTCTTTCTTCAGCATCACTCACTGCAGAGCGGGTCCAGTCCTTTTGACACTGTTGAAAAAAAGCAGCGGGACCGTGGCAGTATACAGCAGTAGTGTTGGGCGCGAATATTCGAATCGCGAATATTAATCATGAATATCAGCACTTTGAGAATTCGCGAATATTTAGAATATAGTGATGTATATTCGTAATTTCAAATATTCGAAAAAAAAATTTCATCAATAACCTTCTTGCTTGTGGGCCAATGAGAAGGTTGCAATGTCTTTGTCTGAGCTTAGCAACATCCCTAGCAACCAATAGGAAAGTTGCCTACCCCTTACTATATAAGAACCTCCCCAGCAGCCATTTTCTACAGTTTTTTTTAAAGTTCTGAGAGAGACAGCAGTGTCATTGCTGTGCTCTGTGCTTTCCACACTTCATTAGTTAGTTAGCTTATATATATAATACAGATAGTTAATGGGAGATAGTCAGTGTAGGTTATATCCTGATAAAGTGTAGCTGCTGCAGTGCAGTGTGTTAGGTAGTGTGATAGGTTCTGCTGTCCATACATACATGCAGACCTGCTAGAATGTGAAGTTTCACGTATTGCGCCAAAATATTCCATCAGTAGTGCTGATTTGCACAATCGCGAATATATTGGAGCACTTTAACTGCATATAAAGCTATCTTTAATGTTCTCCCGTGCCAACCATTTTCTCCAGTCTCCAGTCTCAGGAAACTTCTAGCAGCTTGGAAAATGTAGCAAAAGTGATCCACGCCTGTAATATTACATTGCCGATTTTTCGTAATCAAGAAAATAATCTTGAATTTGCGAATATATGATGAATATTTCCCCAATATTCGTGAAATTTAGCAAATTTGAATATAGCACCTGGCGCTCATCACTATACAGTAGTATAAGGCTCAATGTTCTACCACTGAGGACAGTGATTTGCTGCAGCAGTTACCATATTCTGTGCATCACAGTCACATGCAGGAATATGAAACAACCGCTGCAGTCAATCACTGTCTTCAGCAGTGGATTACTATATATTTGCATGTCACCGCTGCTGTTTGTAAACAAAAAATGGCATGAGAACCGGACCAGCACCACAGAGAATGGTGCTGGAGAAAGGTGTTTTTTTATTATAAGACATTTTGAGGATTGTGATTTGTAATTATATCAAACAATCCCTTTAAGGCCACTTTACAGAGTGAGTGCTGCATTTACATGTAGCAATCATCTCCTCTGTATGTGGAGGAGTGATTACTACAGCGTTATCCTTGTTTACACAACTATCCCTGTCTACCTAGGACAATCTGCTGCACAGAAACCATGATTTAGGTAACCACATAAGTATCAGCTACCCTGACGGACAGGCATTTGTTCGTTCATCAAGCTATTGTTGGCACCTTTGCTCATGGCAATTATCAGGAAGGAATGTTGATAGATACTCTATCTTTTGATACTTGGTTCAATTGTCGGCCCATGTAAAAGAAACTTAAACTGGAAATAGCTTAAAAACAATGTAACATACATGCACAAAGTTGCGAATGATTGGCCATCATTGGCCAATCATACCAGATGACAACAGCCAAAAATATTCCAAAAATCACAGAGAAAAGATAAAATCAAAGATAAAAACATCCTGAGCGATATGATAAATAAATATGCGGATGTCAACGGCTACATTTAGGGGAAAAAAAATCACAGAAAACAGATAACAGATGCAAGCATTATATACACTGCTCAAAAAAATAAAGGGAACACTTAAAGGGAGTCTGTCACCACATTTGGGCATATTAGACTGTTCAAATAGCATTATATGTGCCACCCAGAACTTAAAAACGGTACCTTTGTTGTATGTAACAATTTGACCCCGCAGCTGCAGTGGAAAAGGACAGTGGAGGGGAGTAAACGGGCGGGCAGAGGCACACGGAGGGCGGGGTTATGAGCCGTTGAGGAGGTGCTGCCTGGGGCTCGGAGGATTGAGACGCGCCCTGGGCACTTGAGAGGGCTCATTTACATAATCTTAAAAGTTCATTTCGGCTAAAAGAAAACTCTGTTACATACAACAAAGGTACCGTTTTTAAGTTCTGGGTGGCACATATAACGCTATTTGCTCAGTTTAATATGCCCAAATGTGGCGCTACCAGGAGACAGGCCAGTACATCAGGAGACGTGGAGGAGGCCGTAGGAGGGCAACAACCCAGCAGCAGGACCGCTATCACCGCCTTTGTGCAAGGAGGAACAGGAGAGGAGCACTGCCAGAGCCCTGCAAAATGACCTCCAGCAGGCCACAAATGTGCATGTGTCTGCTCAAACGGTCAGAAACAGACTCCATGAGGGTGATATGAGGGCCCGACGTCCACAGGTGGGGGTTGTGCTTACAGCCCAACACCGTGCAGGACGTTTGGCATTTGCCAGAGAACACCAAGATTGACAAATTTGCCATTGGTGCCCTGTGCTCTACACAGATGAAATCAGGTTCACACTGAGCACATGTGACAGACGTGACAGAGTCTGGAGACGCCGTGGAGAACGTTCTGCTGCCTGCAACATCCTCCAGCATGACCGGTTTGGCATTGGGTCAGTAATGGTGTGGGGTGGCATTTCTTTGGAGGGCCGAACAGCCCTCCATGTGCTCGCCAGAGGTAGCCTGACTGCCATTAGGTACCGAGATGAGATCCTCAGACCCCTTGTGAGACCATATGCTGGTGCGGTTGGCCCTGGGTTCCTCCTAATGCAAGACAATGCTAGACCTCATGTGGCTGGAGTGTGTCAGCAGTTCCTGCAAGACGAAGGCATTGATGCTATGGACTGGCCCGCCCGTTCCCCAGACCTGAATCCAATTGAGCACATCTGGGACATCATGTCTCGCTCTATCCACCAACGTCACGTTGCACCACAGACTGTCCAGGAGTTGGCAGATGCTTTAGTCCAGGTCTGGGAGGAGATCCCTCAGGAGACCGTGCGCCACCTCATCAGGAGCATGCACAGGCGTTGTAGGGAGGTCATACAGGCACGTGGAGGCCACACACACTAGTGAGCCTCATTTTGACTTGTTTTAAGGACATTACATCAAAGTTGGATCAGCCTGTAGTGTGTTTTTCCACTTTAATTTTGAGTGTGACTCCAAATCCAGACCTCCATGGGTTAAAAAATTTGATTTCCATTTTTTTATTTTTGTGTGATTTTGTTGTCAGCACATTCAACTATGTAAAGAACAAAGTATTTCAGAAGAATATTTAATTATTTCAGATCTAGGATGTGTTATTTTTGTGTTCCCTTTATTTTTTTGAGCAGTGTATGTTTTTTTATCTTTTCTCTGTGATTTTTGTTTAGTTTGTAGTATACATTTGAAGAAGTGGCACCTTAAAGTGTGAATGCGATTCTATTTTATCCTAGGAGTAGCATTCTTGTACACTTTTGCCTCTCCTATCAAACAGGCCGCCTTGATTAGGTGGTACATTTAGCTGTGTGTGCTCCTCCTCTCATGGGTTACTGATGCACACAGAGGTAACTAGGAGCCACACACTATATGTGGGGGTCTGCTCTCCTGAATGTAGATACCCAATGGCATATATAGGTTTAGAGTAGGACCTGCCTAAATGAGACCACCTTGGCACTGGTAGGTGGGCACAGATGTTTTTTGATCAAAATATATTGGCTGAGAGTCTCAGATTTTATCATATCACAGTGAGGGCTTAGTCTATATATAATGCTTGCATCTATTGTGCATCAAAAATATTCCAACATGACAAATCACATTAGTCTGCCATCAGCCATCATTAGCATATAATATTAAAACATTGCCGATGACACTGTCACTTAGCTGTATATATTATAACTCTAGTTCTGATTCAGTGTTTGCCCTGGTCCGTCTCGCCTATCCAGTGTGTATATACATTATACTATCATTATACTATCTTTGACTGAACCCACATACCTCAATTTTATTAATATTTTCCCTGGATTTTCCCTTGCATAGGGTCCATTCATTTTTTTTCCCTTATTTATTTTCGCATTTTCTTTAACAACTTCTGCTTCAGAAGGTCCTCTGCCTGTAGAATGATTCTGTATCGGGTAGTTTTTACACTCCATGCAAAAAAAGTTTTATGAATAAAAAAGATCCAAGTGAAAAAACACTTTTTTATTTTAAAAAAATAAAATCTCCTCCACATATTTGGTATTGCCGAATCTGAAACAGTCGGCACTACACAATTATCATGTAATTTATTCTATACAATAAACACAGTAAAAAAAATGCCAGAATTGCTCTCTTTTGCTTATTCACTACCAAAAAAAGTCATAAAAAATTGTTATATACTCCAAAATTATATCAATGAAAATTACAAAACGTATCCCAAAAATCATGCTCCACTTAGCTCCATAGGTGGGAAAAAAGTTATGGGTTTTGGATGTAGCAATGCAAAAACACTTTCTTCTTATTAAAAAAAGGGGGCTTTATTGTATAGAAGTAAGAAAATGTAAAAAAAAAAAATGTATTTGGTATTGATGTAATCACACTGCCCCAGGAGAATAAATGTATCATGTTATTTATGCAGAAAAATGAAAGAAGCACATTTTATAACGTAAAACTCATTGATAGTATTGCTGTTTTTTCACATCCCCCTCCCAGAAAGAGTCAATAAAGGTTAATCAGTACGTTATGTATACCCAAAATGGCACTATTAAAAACTACAACTTGTCCACCAAAAAACAAGCCTTCTCTTATGACTACAAAAAAATAAAAAAGTTATAGCTCTTGGAAGGCAACAATGAAAAAAATGCTGAAAAATTGGTTGGCCATGTAGAAAGCATTGCCAACAACAAAGCTAGTGGAGGTGACGGAATTCCAGCTGAGCTTTTTAAAATAGTAAAAGATGATGCTGTTAAAGTGCTGCACTCAATATGCCGCAAATCGGAAAACACAGCAATGGCCACAGGACTGGAAGAGGTCAATTTACATTCCAATCCCAAAGAAGGGTAATGTTCAAACTACCAAACAATTGCCCTCATCTCACATGCTAGCAAGGCTATGCTAAAGATTCTGCAAGCTAGGCTTCAGCAATATGTGAATCGAGAACTACCGGAAAAACAAGCTGGTTTTCCAAGAGGCAGGGGAACCAGAGATCAAATTGCCAACCCTTGCTGGATTATGGAGAAAGCAAGAGAGTTACAGAAAAACATCTACTTCTGCTTCATTCACTACACCAAAGCCTTTGATTGTGTGGATCACAATAAATCATGGCAAGTTCTTAAAGAGATGGGAGTACCTAATCACCTAACATGTCTCCTGAGGAACTTGTATGCAGGTCAAGAAGCAACTGTGAGAACTGTACATGGAACAACTTATTGGTTCAATATCGGAAAAGGAGTACAACAAGCCTGTATATTATCACCCTATTTATTTAACTTATATGCAGAATATATCATGTGAAAGGCTGGACTGGATAAAGCAAAAGCTGGAATTAGAATTGCTGGAAGAATATCAACAACCACAGATATGCAGATGATACGACTCTTATGGCAGAAAATGAAAATAATTAAGGAGCCTCTTGATGAGGGTGAAAGAGGAGAGTGCAAAATTGGCCTAAGTCTCAACATTAAAAAAACTAACAATAGAATAATGAGCGGGCACTCAATACTTGGCAACCAAATTGACATATGCAGAAAATATTTATTAAATCCCCATAAAATGGGGATTTAATAAATATTTTCTGCATATGTCAATTTGGTTGCCAAGTGTATGAGTGCCCGCTCATTATTCTTTCATTATCTATTGTTACATTTGCCTTTTAAGAGAGGGTGGGGCGATTCCCTCTATATGAGCTTGTAGCACCATACCGTAACTACTTGCTAGTTAGCCACCACAACTACCACTATTAAAAAAACTAAGATCATGGCATCAGGATCCAATCCCCTCCTGGCAAATAGAGGGAGAAGAAATGGAAGCAGTATTAGATTTTGTTTTTCTTGGGGTCAAAGATCACTGCAGATGGTCACTGCAGCCATGAATCAAAAGACATTGCTTCTTGGAAGGAAAGCAATGACAAACTTGGACAGTGTAATTATAAGCAAAGATGTCACCTTGCCAACAAAAGTTTGTATGGTCAAAGCCATGGTTTTTCCTGTTGTAATGTATGGTTGTGAGAGCTGGAAGGCTGAGCGTAGAAGAATTGACGCCTTTGAAGCGTGATGCTGGAGAAGACTTCTGAGAGTTTCATGGACTGCAAGAAGATCCAATCAATCAATCCTTGAAGAAATAACTCTGTTTATTGGAAGGAGCAATACTAAATCTGAAATACTTTGGACACATAATGACAAGGCAGGAGTCATTGGAGAAGACCCTGATGCTGGAAAAGATCGAAGGCAAAAGGAGAAGGGGATGGCAGAGAATGAGATGGCTGGACAGTATCATGGAAGCAACAAACATGAGCTTAGGTAAGCTTCGAGAGACAGTGGAAGATAGAGGGACCTGGTGTGCTGTGGTCCATGGGGTCGCAAAGAGTCGAGCACGACTGAATTGCGATTGAACAACATGTTATGAATGTTATGAGTATTACTATAATAATAATCAATCACAAGGAATCATTTTTTCCGAATCATTATACACCCTGACCTGTACTGTATACGATGAAGCAACAAGGTCCTAATCAATAACATTTCTGTCTTAATTAATTAAAATGTAACATTGTGTAACCTGGAAGTCTACCCTATATTTACTTTACACTTACTCTCAGCTCCATAACACTGACTTGGGAAAAACAAATAGACTTTTGGTGACTTCAAAGGGATTAACTTGACATTCATCAAGTGCCGCATAGCGTTAGTAATTCCTTCAAAAGACAACCTCACCCCCCTCCTGTGCCAGTGCTCACTTAAAGAGACATTCCGCTCCTCCCATACATTAAAAAAGTCACAAGTACCTTAAAAAGCAGTAGTCTGTAAGCTTTTGTGTCCCAGCTGTTAAAAACGACACTTCTCTACATGCTGCAGAGCTACATCTTGTAGACCACTAATACACTGCAATACTCCTTGCTAAATTACTTTGTTAACTATATGTATTATTGGTACTTATGATTCTTCAGCACAAGAAGTGAAGAGTATACTTGGTAAATATTGGTCACTTCTGAAAATGGATCCAGATATTTCAGGATTTATTCCAGATTTTCCAGCAATTAAGTACAGACGGGGCTGCAACCTAAGAGATATCTTGGTTCACAGCCATTTTGAGATGCATAAAAAAGACACGTGTCTTACCAATAGACAACTTGGTACCTTTCGTTGCGGCCATTGTAAAGCTTGTCAATTTATTTCTAGAGGGTCTCACTTCTCTGACTCTGGTGGACACACAATATACCACACCCGTTTGTTTGCTAATTGCAATACTGAAGGAGTTGTATATCTATTTAAAGTATGTGCAATCTTATTTATGTAGGCAAAGCATTTAAGAGACGGATTTTGGAATATGTGGGTGATGTTAAGAATAAATGTGATAAACCAATCTCCAGACATGTGACACTCAACCATAATGGTGATGTCAGAGTCCTAGCCTTCTGAGTGATAGACACAATAAAGACAGGCATAGGAGGAGGAGATCTCAATACCATTTTGAAATAAAAGGAAGCTACATGGACATATAGGTTGAATACCATCACCCCGTTTGGTCTTAATGATTATTTAGATTTTGCATGCTTTATCTGATTTATTTGTGGATCAGTCATTCTATTCCTTATTTTTATCTTTGGGTGAGGTTGCAGTGTAACACAGAAATATTTGTTGCACTGTCTTTATCTTTGAATAAAATAGTGGCAGAGTAACCTTCCCATATTGCACCTCCCATTAGTCGCGATGAAAATGACACTGTTGCTAAATAATAATAAAAAATATTAATTCCAAATTATATGACACTTTCCTACATTAGCATGGATCAGTGGCCAATCTCCTGTATCATTATTTACATGCCCAGTGGTTTTTCTACCCTCTTCTGTGTATTATCATGATATCTGTGATTTACTTCCTGGTTTTGTGTTCCACCATAAGTTCCACATGCGTTCCACAGCCGATTTCTGGTCACGTGACTTCCAGTTCTCGGTGCGCAGGTATTTAGAGCGCCGCTGACAGCATGCAGGTATGGACAGATACCACACTCTTCATCAAGATGGCCACCACTGCACCACCAATGTTCCTAGGGTGATCCAGAACCAATCTTGGGCCACATCCTGCTCTGATTTGGTCCTACATGTGGATCTGAGCTACATAGGAGAAGTAAAAATTATACTCCCCTCTGCTTCCATGTATAAGTGCTATGATATGCTTTTGTGATTACCATTATGAATATATACAGCCATATCAATTCATTTGTTGGTTGTTGCATGCCTATTCGAGTCTGGATTAAAAATTTTGGATTTGAATTTTTTTTTTTTTTATGGCCATGAGATCACTGTTGTAACATTGTGTGGGCATTGTTTAATGTATTCTAAATGTACTTGCACATCTGTTCCATCTGTTAGTATTGTTGCTTTTTAGGTAATTTTTTGTTAAATGTGGTCCCCTGACGAAATGACCCGAGAATAGTTCAGAGAAACGAGTCGGGACAAAGTTTGCATTCCTGGGACATATGACATGTGCTCCTCTTGTATGTTGGTTAATATTCTGACCACTGACAATCGACACTCACAGTAGTTTAAAAGGTCTTTTCTTGGGTGGCGGTATCTATCCCTTGTCAGGGACATATAGGGTAGATTAGTAGGTTCCTGACACGGAATCGCCCCTATCGAGACGTCATTCCATTTTGATAATGGATGTGGAAAAACCAGCACATAGCATGTGAGGGTCTGCGGTTTACCATGTCATGCGATAGAGACAAAGTTAGCTTTTTGGATACACTGGTCATAAAAAACCAGGATGGTCAATTATCCACGGATCGAAATAGTATTTTATACTATTCAAGTGCACACCCCTCATCTTTAAAAAGATCAATACCTAAATCCCAATATCAGGGGTGAAGCGGATTGTTTCGGATCCGCTTATACTGAATCAGAGGCTGGGGGAAATGACTACCAGATTTAAAGAACGAGGATACACTTTAGATACAGTACAGACCAAAAGTTTGGACACACCTTCTCATTCAAAGAGTTTTCCTTATTTTCACGACTATGAAGGCATCAAAACTATGAATTAACACATGTGGAATTATATACATAACAAACAACTGTGAAACAACTGAAAATATGTCATATTCTAGGTTCTTCAAAGTAGCCACCTTTTGCTTTGATAATTGCTTTGCACACTCTTGGCATTCTCTTGATGAGCTTCAAGAGGTAGTCCCCTGAAATGGTCTTCCAACAGTCTTGAAGGAGTTCCCAGAGATGCTTAGCACTTGTTGGCCCTTTTGCCTTCACTCTGCGGTCCAGCTCACCCCAAACCATCTCGATTGGGTTCAGGTCCGGTGACTGTGGAGGCCAGGTCATCTGGCGCAGCACCCCATCACTCTCCTTCATGGTCCAATAGCCCTTACTTTCAAAGTTTTCCCAATTTTTCGGCTGACTGACCTTCATTTCTTAAAGTAAGCCATAATACAAATTCTAACAGTCTATTCAGTAGGATCAGCTGTGTATCCACCTGACTTCTCCTCAACACAACTGATGGTCCCAACCCCATTTATAAGGCAAGAAATCCCACTTATTAAACCTGACAGGGCACACTTGTGAAGTGAAAACCATTTCAGGGGACTACCTCTTGAAGCTCATCAAGAGAATGCCAAGAGTGTGCAAAGCAGTAATCAAAGCAAAAGGTGGCTACTTTGAAGAACCTAGAATATAACATATTTTCAGTTGTTTCACACTTGTTTGTTATGTATATAATTCCACATGTGTTAACTCATAGTTTTGATGCCTTCAGTGTGAATCTACAATTTTCATAGTCATGAAAATAAAGAAAACTCTTTGAATGAGAAGGTGTGTCCAAACTTTTGGTCTGTACTGTATATTATCTAATAGTGGTGCTGACTAGAGTTGA